>NC_037537.1:27520976-27525817 GCF_001531365.2 Cynara cardunculus var. scolymus
AACATCGACTGAGATAAAAAATAAAATGAAATACTAAAATCACGATGTATCTCGCTGCATTGCGCGGGTACGCTTCTAGTATATATATATATATATATATATATTATTGAATTTCAATACTCGGCTCAGGACCCGTTACAAGACCTAGAGCAATTATATATAGGGCCAATTTTTTAAAAAATATATAAAATTATAATGCAAGTTTTTCAAGTTTTTTCTCAAAATATTAACTATTTTTCAAGATTTAATTTACTTAAGTGTATTACTTAAAGTATATTTAATTATTAAATTTCGAAAATCATAATTATAAAAAACAAATACAACATTTTCCTATAATTTAAAAAAAAACCCATGTAGAACATTACTTGGGACGAGCCTGATGAGAGTACTGATAACCAGACTTATATTAATCTTAGAATTTTTAGTCGAAACTGATCAATTTGTTTTTAAAAAGACTGATTTAAAACCGATTTAACCCTGAAGAAGCCAATTTTTGGCCATACCTACCTATGATGGGTTTATATATAAATGATAATTAATAATAAGTCCAAGATTGTGGATTCCATTATCATTAAAGTGATGTGTTGTCCTTTTTTGAAAAAAAAAATGATTATTAAAGAGGCCAATCCAAGAATTTGGAAAGTTCTGAAATGAATTCGCGGCAATTTAGATTTAAAATCCATTTCAATCTTATGTTTGTTTTATCTGGTTGTTTAGATTTGAAATCTTAAGATTTAATTGAAATCCTACAAATATATGATTTTGAAATATGTAAAGGGTGTTCGGGATTTCATGGATTTTGTAAGATTGTATACAATAAGATTTAAAAAAAAATGTTAAAAACATTTGTTTTGTAATAGTCGATTATTAAAAACGTAACTTAGTTTTTTTTATAAATTTTTTATAAAGTACTTATAAATAACGGAATCCAAATTCCATTCCAAATCCTACAAACTAAACACACTAATGATTTCGAATCCATTCCAATCCAAATCCCTCCATGAAATCCAAATCTCTCAAAAACAATCATGCAAACCAAACGGACCTTAAGGTTTAAATCTTCGAATATAGATAGACTAGATGAGTAATAAAAACCATGTAAAATTATATTAAAAATCTTATAGATTAAGATAATAAAAATGTCTTAAATGTCGAAGTAACGTGTTAAATTAATCTAAGTGGAAACATTCTTCTAACACTCTTCGAAAACATAGAATCGGGAATCAACATATCGGTTAAAAAAGTAAAAATTTAAAACGTTCTAACAGGACTAAAGGTTAGTTTAAAACATATATAATCTAGGTAGACTTGAGATCATGTGAGACCAATGATTTTTTGTGAGACCCATAAGACCAATTTTCAACCCTTGGATTAGAGCTACAATCTGAATATTCATAATCGCAAAATTGCCACGAGACTTCTCAATAATCACAAAATTGTCACCGTTCAACTTTAAACCATTAGATCATTAGCTTATAAAGTTGATCAATGAACATAAATTGGTCTTACGTGTCTCAGGAAAAACTCTTGGTCTCACGTGAACCCAACACTAATTAGGTAAATGCTAAAATATGTATAGATGACCTCCAAATTTTTTGGAGATCCTGTTTCATATCTCATATTGGAACAGTCTAGGCACGACCCTTTTCCTGTTCCATAATGGTCATTGGACTGATATGGTATAGGTGCTTTATAGGTGTGCGTTTGAATTACTATATACAGAGATTGAAAATAATAAAGATGCGAAACACGCGTCTTCTTACTCGACGCTTCTTACTATGCACACCGAGCAACTTAGTTTTATCATGATGTTTCCCACCTTCTTTTAGCGTTCTATGATATCATCATCAACAACCATTCTGCACCATCCATGTGTCAAAATATGTACGGTTGATAATTACCTATTTGGGTATTTAGTTATTATGTAAAAGATTCTAAATCACGTTGTTTTTTTGACATTATTTATATGCACGAAAAACAGCCAAGATTCAGTATGTGTTACATACGTATGCATATATTATATATGAAACCAGATCCCGTTAAATCTTGAACGGAAATGGAGATGTCTCACATTTACTCAAAGTTGGACTTTTCAAGCAAAATATCACCAAACAACTACTAAAATTTATGACGGTTGTTGAAGAGCATGTATCTTAGTTATGTTCGATGGGTTGACACACATTTATTCGTTTTTAATTCATAAAATGGACACATATTATGTAGTTATGTGTTTATGCTTCTTTTTGAATCGAATATAATTTATATTAAAAGAATATAAATTCATCTGACAATAACCTCCTAATTATCTTTTAATAAACGTATTTTTCTAAATTTTATACGGTAACGTTGGTTTTTTTGTTAAACAGATGTTAAATATGCATGACGGTTTGAAAAACCAAATGTATACGTAATATTTTTTATATAACAAGATAATTCATATTGAAATGGAACGTATTTTAATTCGTATTGAAATGGAACGTATTTTTTTGGTCCCTACAGATCCCAGATTCAAATCAAAGGAGGAATAATAATCATCTTGTGGCCTTGTAGGTTTAAATGTGGTGACCCTAAGCTACCCACAAAACAGGTGGTCGTCTTGGGATTAGTCGGCTCGCATAACAGATTGAATATTTAGGTTAATAAAAAAAATTAATTATTTTTTTTGTAATTTTTTATTGTGTTTGTTGATACAAATTGTATTAGATACAATCTGTAAAAACTGAAAACTGCAGTGTACTTTGTGGTATAACAGAATACAATGTTATTTAGGAAAATGTTGAATCCGTATTGTAGTGCGGTTTGTGAGTTTTAATCTAATCCACACGAACCCGAGAATGCCCGTAAAATCTTACATTGTATTTGTAACATTAAAATATTATCCAATAAATATATTATAAATAAATTAGAAGGGTACTCGTACAATGCAGCGAGATACATCTTGATTTTAATATTTCATTTTATTATTTATCTCAGTCAATATTATAGTACGGTTTTATGTGACTTTGAAAAAAACGATGATATTTTTATTTTTGGATAAAATATAAATTTGAAGATATCATAAAAATTTGACAAAAATATATCGATATTAGTATCAAATTAACTATTTAAAATTCATACTTTTTGTGTAATTTTTTAATTCAATTTTTTATTATAATTTAATTTAGGTTCAATAGCGAAGTAATTTAGATTTAGTTTAATAATATAATTTTTTTATAAAGATAATAATCAATTATTTTGTTAGAACTCGATAATTATCCTAATTATATTTTAGATTTTTTATATTTTAAAATGAGATGTTTATCCTCTATTTGATTATGTTTATCTGCAGCTAGTTACACGAGTTCAGATATAAAGCTTTAATAAGTTGTAATTATACATAATCTACTTGTAATCTTGAGTTTTAAGTAATATGCATTAATAAACAGTACTTTATGCATAAAAAATGATTTTTAAGAGTTTTTGCCAAATGTTTTATAATATAGTATAGATGATTATTGTGCATTAATCTAAATAAAAATTGGTGTCTTTCTTTCAAATTTTTCTTAGACATCTACAAATTATTATAGAAAACATTATTTATAAAAAAATTATTAAGTTGTCAATTTTGCAAACGATTGTATTATGTTATATTTCAAGAAAGCGCAAAATATGGGGCAAAAATGTAAAATAACATTACACTTTGAAACAATAAATGATTTTAAACATAAAATGGAGGAATCGTAAAAACTGATCGAACCAAGTTATGTTGGTGCGTTTTTGACAATTAGGTTTGACGGTATGTTAGGTTTGAGAAATATATGGTTTGTGGTTTGGACATTTTTAGTTGATAGTTTAATCAGTCGACTAAACCATCTATTTACACACACACATACACACACACACACATACTATATTATAAAGCAGTTGACAAAAATTCTTAAAAATCACCTTTTATGCACAAAGTACTGTTTATTAATGCATGTTACTTAAAATTCAAGATTACAAGTAGATTGTAAGTAAATAGAACTTATTAAAGCTCCATATCTGAATTCGTATACCTAATCGCAAATAAACATAATCAAATAGAGAATAAACATATCATTTTGAATATAAAAAATCTAAAATATAATTAGGATAATCATTGAGTTCTAACAGAATACTTAATTATTATATTTATAAAATGTTATATTATTAAGGGAAAAGTCTAAAAAAATTCAATCGACTTTAGTATTTGGAATGATTAAGTCCTTAGACAATTTTTTGGAACAAATAAGTCCTTGGACATTCAAAACATGTTAAATAACTCATTGCAAAATTTTTTGGAACAAATAAGTCCTTGGACATTCCAAAACATGTTAAATAACTCCGGGAAAAGTCTAAAAAAACCCAATGTACTTTAATGTTTGGAATGATTAAGTCATTGGACAATTTTTTGGAACAAATAAATCCTTGGACATTCCAAAACATGTTAAATAACTCATTGGACAATTTTTTGGAACAAATAAGTCATTGGACAATTTAAAACATGTTAAATAACTCATTGGATAATTTTTGGAACAAATAAGACCTTGGACAATCTAAAACATGTTAAATAACTCATTGTACTTTTCTAAAATCTGTTGGATAATTCTTATGACTTGTACAACTAGTTAATGTGGTAAAATAGTGAAAAAAGTCCGAAAAAAACCCTAATGAACATTCATATTTTGAACGATTAAGTCCCTAAAATTTTTTTGAACCAAAAAATATTTAGATTTATAAAATTAAACAAATATAACAAAAAAATACTTACATTTACAAAAATAATAATTACATTAATTCTTTTTTGATAAAGTTTATTTTAATTAAAAATAAAATATATC
>NC_037537.1:27526117-27540634 GCF_001531365.2 Cynara cardunculus var. scolymus
TTTTAATTAAAATAAATTTTATCAAAAATATTTTTTAAATGTAATTATTTTTTTGTAAATGTAAATAATTTTTTTGTTATATTTGTTTAATTTTATAGATTTAAATACTTTTTGGTTCAAAAAATATTTAGGGACTTAATCGTTCAAAATATTAATGTTCATTGAGGTTTTTTTTCGGACTTTTTTTTTTACTATTTTACCACTTTAACTAGTTGTACAAGTCATAAGAATGTATCCAACAGATTTTAGAAAAGTCTAAGGAGTTATTTAACATGTTTTAGATTGTCCAATGACTCATTTGTTCCAAAAATTGTCCAATGAGTTATTTAACATGTTTTAAATTGTCCAATGACTTATTTGTTCCAAAAAATTGTCGAATGAGTTATTTAACATGTTTTGGAATGTCCAATGACTTATTTGTTCCAAAAAATTGTCCAAACACTTAATCATTTCAAACACTAAAGTCCATTGGGTTTTTAGACTTTTCCCTATTATTAAACCAAAAATAAATTATTTTATTGTTAAACTTAAATTAAATTATAATTAAAAAAATAAATTAAATAAATTACATAAAAATGAGGATTTTTAAATAGATGAATTTGATATTACTATTGATATTTTTTTTTCTTCAAATTTTTATGAATTCTTCAATTTATATTTTATTCAAAAAATAAAATCATTATTGCTTTCTTAAAAACACATAAAATCGTATTGTAACATCGACAGAGACAAAAAAATAAATTAAAACATTAAAATCGAGATGTATCTCGTTGCATTACGCGAGTACCGTTATAATATATATATATATATATATGTGTGTGTGTGTGTGTGGGGGGGGGGGGGAGTTCACTTGAGAAGTGGTAAATATTTGAGAAGTAAATAAGTGATACTAGTTCTTCATCTGGTCTACATTTACGGCTTTGACTGTAAACACCTGATAACTACCCGTATGGGTATGTAGAAAATAGAGGGATAGTTTCATAAGTTTTACAAGTAGGCGGTAAACAAGTTCATATGTGAACTATTTAATCAATTCATATATGAATCAGTTAATTAGTTCATATATGAATCACACACGTTCATATTTGAATCAGTTAATTAATTCATATGTGAATCACTTGAAATAATTCATATATGAATTACACGAGTTCACATATGAACATATAGCCATAGTAGAACTCCATCTTTTCTTTGTTCCTTTAGCCATGGTAGAATTTTAATCTAGGGTTTGAATCCTTAATTGTGGTCGGCCAATTGTGGGAGAAAAGGGAGTTCCATGGGCTGAAGGCCTTGGAATACGGGGTTTCATGAGGAATCTCTGTTCGAATCATCCTCCCATGGTGTTTGGGGTGGAATCGACTCAATCCTCCATAGAAGGGTTTGATTTCATCATTTGGTTAATGATTATTTTATTGGTAAGTAGTTTGGGGGTAGAGGAGTGTTTTAGATCGATCCAATGAATCTATGCATCTCAATGTTAGTAGAAATCATATTGGATTTGAGTTGCCGGGCTGATAATGTCTAGCAGGGTTTGCGCAAAAGGGGCAACGACTTCCACAGGTTGTCCCTCAACCAGGCCGCATATGTGCCAAATCGCATAACCCATTGAGTTTTGAAATTCAACTTTTGCTTGCCCAGTAGTTCTGGGACATTTCATTGGGGAGTTAACAGTGAATCTATAAGAGTTATAACTGGAGTAATAACTCACTTTTGTGACCCCAATTGAGATGTTCGATTGGTGAAATCGTAGCCTAAGGCTATGAAACTAGGCTTGAACCTCAAGTGAGTTTTACGTTATCGTATTTTAACTAACAATGGCACATTTTTATATGGAAAATGTTTAATTCCTTATTACTCATGTCGGGGAGTTCTTTTTCTTTACTAAGTGGTTATAAAGCGTGTTTTCTTTATGTAAGTGTGAGTGTGTGAATGTTTCACCATATGGGAGGTGTGTACCCAAATGTAGCACATGAATTTGTTTCATGTTGCTCATATCAAGGCATGTGTGAGCCTAATTGATCGGTCATAGGTGTACGTGACCCTAAGAGGATTCAACCATTGCAATAGGTGCGGGTGTCATATGATTTGAGTGTGTACATTTCTTGTTCTCATTTATGTTTTATGGTAATATTTCGATGTGAACTTTTGGTGTTAGAGACAATTCACCAAACCTTCGGTCTAACCTTCACTTTTATAAAACTGTAAACATTTTCAGGTAGATACCATGTTGAAAGCTCTAGCAAGGGCAAGGGAAATGTGCGAGCTAGAGACTGGAATTTATTTCCAGTTTTTGTAATAAATCTCAACTAGGGGTGAGCAGCGGAACTAGGTACCCACTTGCGGAACTGGAACTGCCTTGGAACCACCGGTTCCGGAACCGGAATCGATATGAGTGGTTTCGGTTATTAAAATACGGAACCGATGGAGAATGGTTCCGGTTCTCAATTTTTTCGGAACCGTTATCCGCCGGGTACCCACCGGAACCGGTTCTTGGACCGGGTACCCAGATCCGGAACGGCAGGTACCCGGTAATTTTTCACTTAAAAAATATAATTAATTGTCTTTTAATACTAAATTTAAATTAGGTCAAGAACTTAGAACTCTAGATTAGATTTTTGGTCCCGCCTCTACGCCTCATACTCTCGGGCCTGAGGCCTCTAACCGTGAGAATTTGAAACGAGATTCAGAATCATCGCAGTCACGAGATAAAATGATTGTATTTTTTTCAAATTGTGTGTTTAATTGGATACGTAGTATATAATCGTTAAACTTTGAACATTTACAATTATAGTATGTAATCATTAACCTTTCAACATTTCCTATCAGTCTATTATGATTTGTAATCGTTAAACAATATTTGTAACCATTATTCCGTATAATTTATATTTTTGTTTATTTATTTAGTATTTTGGCAATGTTTTATTTTTTATTTCTAAATAACAAAATTTTAATATTTTAGGAAGCGGGTACCCGGAACCGGAACCGATTCCCGGTGGTTCCGGTTCCAATATCTCAAGAACCGCCGGTTCCGGTTCTGGTTTCTGTCAAATAGGGCGGGTACCCGCCTATGCTCACCCCTAATCTCAGCAGTGTTATTTTCCTTTCCGCTGCAACTCTTGAGATCAAATCGAATTATAGACTTTGATTCAGTACCTGTATTTGCCGGTTTGGACAAAGATTACGAATATCTAACAGAGAACAAATATTTAGAAACGATATTTAGAGTCAGAGGAACTTTAAACAGTTTAAATTTTCATATATTTCACATTTACGATTTTTTAAACAATCCATACAAGTTAAAAGATGAAGAATTTTTTTATAATCAAATATAAAATAATACATGATCGACTTATTGTTGTAATTAACAAATATATATTGCCACACTGATTTATTTAAAGATTACCCGGTAAGTGCTTATCTTTAGCATTCAACACTATAATTTATTTTGATGCGTAAGATTTTAGTACATCAAAACGTATCGAATGCAATATTTTACCGGGTAAGCGCTTACCTAGGTAAGAGTCGTCATCTTCACTTACTGGGCAAGACTCTCCATCCTTCTCATTACTCTTACCCGGTAAGATTCTTGGCATTTGTCATGTTTATACGATGAAGAAATTTATCTGGTAAGCATTTAGTCTTAAACTCTAAATAAGATACCAAAAAAGGAAAAAAAAAATAGTTAAACATAAAATTGTTAATAAAAACAAACTTAAAAATTAAGGAAAAAAGGACTGATTATGAGACTGATCCAACCGGTTACAACTGCATACATATATTTTTATCTAGAAAACAGTCGAGATCAAAATTGATTACAAAAGGACTGATTAACAGTATAGGAAGCAAGGACTCGTCCTACGACCTATTGGTTGATCGGTTTACTAGAACGAGGTTAAAGACTACAATTAATATATATATATATATATATATATTAATAAATAGGTTGTACTAATGTTTAAATTTATAAAAGTGATGCTTAAAAAGAAGAGGGGCAAATCTAGAATACAAAAAATAATGAAGAATTTATGCTAAACCAACCAAAATCATATACTGGGGTGATTGGTTATACGTGTTAACTAGTAATTATTGAGAATAAAAATAAAAGAAAATGTTTTGTTGTATATAATATAACGAGTTCATTCCTCTACAAGCTCAAATTCTCATTCCTGGTTAAACTGGGGGGAATAAAAATTCATTCTTATTTTCATTCGTCGTCATTTTCATTCCCCAACCTGAACCAAATAACCTCTTAAATCAGAAAAATACGTGTAGCAAGTTGTGAAATTGACACTTGTAAAATCTTGACTATTTTGGTACTAGTGAAAAAAGGGGGTAAAAAAATGGAAGAGATGGAGTCATTTGATTGTTCCGGGCAATTTCCCTTTTTTGGACAGATATCATTTTCACTTATGACGATCTGGTTAGGGTTGTAGTAATTAATTTTCTATCCAAATAATAATATATCTATACTATATTATAAAACATTTGTCAAAAATTCTTAAAAATCATTTTTTATGTATGAAGTACTGTTTATTTATGTATACTATTTAAAAGTCAGGATTATAAGTAAATAGTGCATAAGTACAACTTATTAAACCTCTATTTTTGAATTCGTGTAACTAATTGCAGATACACATAATCATATATAGGATAAATATCACATTTTAAATCTAAAAAAATCTAAAATATAATTAAGATAATCGTTGAGTTCTAATAGAATACATAATTATTATATTTATAAAAAAATATACTACTAAACCAAAAATAAATTGATTCGTTATTAAATTAATAGAATACTTAATTACTATCTTTATAAAAAATTAGATTATTAAACCAAAAATAAATCGATTCATTGTTAGATCTAAATTAAATTATAATAAAAAAACTGAATAAAAAAATTACATAAAAAACGAGAACTTTTAAATAGTTAATTTGATATTAATATCGATATATTTTTTCAAAATTTTAATAACAATATCTTCATATTTATATTTTGTTCAAAAATAAAAAAAACATTATCACTTTCTCAAAACCATATAAAACTGTATTATATCAATAGACAAAAAACAAAAGAAAACAATAAAATCAAGATGTATCTCGCTGCATTGTGCAGATACCCTTCTAGTATTTATATAATATGTTAAGTATGGAAGAGTTGGGTTCACGTGAGACCAAATTGTTTTTATGAGACACGTGAGACAACATTTTTACACTTGAAACTTCACAAAAAAATGTTGTGAAGGTAAAAATATTAATATTATTTATTACAGAATTTACCATTGAATAAGATCTCATTTTTTTTATATTATTTATTACAACAGTGAAAAAAATATTAATAAAAATAATAAATATTAAAAAGATAATAAATAAAAAAATGTAGAGACAGAAATGGGCCATTACCATACCAATGGCCCATTTGACCCATAATTATATACAAAACCAACCCAATTTTGTAGTTTTCTATTTTTTTAAATAAAAGAGTTGGGTTGAAATCATTAACTTCATAAATCTGTTTTTTAAATCATAAAACAAATAATCAATATGTTGAATATTATTAAAAAACTATATACTGATTTAGAAGGTTGTATATATTTGAAAATTGTATACAATTTCGTCTTGATATGTTTTATTTTATCCATACGACTGATAAAATACAAACCCTGATGTTAAGTAAATAGTTCGAAAGTGTCACATGTTAAGTAGTACCCGACAGGCCTACACATTTAAGCTTAATGGTCCGATAGAAGGACAAATGTGCGTTCTTTTACTGTTTGTAACTCGCTCTATTTTCTCGCATTAATCTAATCCTGCTGCATTGCTTCTAATCCCGATTTTGCTACCATATCAGGTGATATGGACATGTTTATTTGATTCCCTCGAGTTTGTTACAATTTTTAGGAAACCGTTTTTTGATTATCAAAATCTAAAGGATGTGAAATGTAGCTTTTAATATTTTCAAATCCTTGTATATTTACACCAACTCTACATATAATCTTGTGGGTTGTCTGTTTGGGGAATGAAATGACTGAGAATAAAAATGAGAATGAATTTTCGATCCCCAATTTAACCTGATATGAAAATTTGGACATGTAGGAAAATGAACTCAGTAAACTCATTATATTATAATAAAAAAAAACCAAACAATTGTTTTTATTTACATTGATTACTGCTTAATATATCTGATAAACACACTCATAGACCTGTATATTTTTGAAGTAGAATTCGGCAGGATTCTGCTAAGTGGTAACACGATGTATAGAGTCTGACACATGCTCAGCGCTGGAAAGTCCCCTTGGCAAGGGATGACGGTAATTTCACCACTACATTGCGCTCAAACAGTTTTGCAACCGCTTTACTAGAAGGTCGATAAGCCGAGTCAATCTCCATACCCTTATATATCTCATTATCTATCTAATCAGGGTATTAGGGTTCAACACAGAACAAGATTCTTGAAAAATCAAAATCCAAATAAAAACACACCTATTCAAGCTTTCAACGTATAACAACATGCATGATGCCAACATCATTGGACCAAACGGCCACATTCATACCTACTCTAAGCTTGCACCAAGGGGTTTCGTTGCTGAACAAGACCCATTGAACCTATCCTTAATAACTACATACACAATTTTATTAGGGTTCGAGACATAACAAGATTCTTGAGAAATCAAAACCCAGATAAAAACATGCCTATTCGAGCTTCTACGTATAACAACATGCATGATGCCAACATCATTGGACCAAATGGGCCCGTTGATACCTACTGGAGTTTGCACCAAAGGGTCGAGCCATTGACCTATATATGCACGACTGCAGAAAGATTAACCAATGAAACCAAACCCTAAGTTTTTTGTCTTAATGAATATATATTGACTTTTAGCATCTTCACTATCATCTCACCTTGTAAAGATCCACATATTTTGTCCTCAATCTTGCACAAGATACTCATAACAACAAAATATTTATGATATAATTAACTTGGATTTGTAAAATTCACTTTAATTTACACCTATAAAACAAAATCTCCCACACTTTATGTTTTCCCTAATGATTATATATATATATATATATATGTGTGTGTATATATATATATATATATAATTAAACAAGTATATGGAGTCGTGGAATGCTGGGTCGGTCGATCTGCTTTTATAAACACGTCTTGATCGAGTAGATACTCATTTGGGCACTATAATATATGATGGGATATTTGCCATTATTATGTTTTGTTTTTGATTTCTTAATAGGGATGTAAAACACCCTTATTTGAACTAATTTATTAATAGCAAATAAGCAATCATTAGGCTCAGCTGAACCCACTATTGCCTACGCTTTCCATTATCATATATTATACATTTAATAGGGTTATATATTTATATATATATATATACACACACACTAATACGATATCAGAGTTAAGGTTTACGATTATAGCAGTGCCTTGTTATTCTGAGACAATAATTTGTATCCGTCTAGCTCTGTGTCGGTACTCTAGGCATTCTGTGTGTTTATAGCCTCTGTTGGAAGGAACCTACATGTTATAATCTCACATCAAATATATATACAGTAATGTAACAGGGTTACATATATTCTCATATCAGATCCAACTCTAACCTATTGTCCACCTTCCATGCATCCCATCTTAACCTAAATTTGCATTATTGCTTCCTTTTTTTTCCTTCTTTCTTCTTGCTTTTATTCAGCAAATCAGCACAATAACTCAAAGTGGCCATCTTTATTAACTCTTGAACCTCATCACTTAACCTAATTATATCTACCACTTCATTCTAGCTTTGAATCTGTACCTGTTATTTGATTGACCATGATTAAGTTTCCACCTTCCAATTGCTTAATCACGTTTAATTATGAAGTATTAACGTGTTCATTGACGTATAATTACCATATCCTCAAACTGTATATGTGAGAGATTCCATACACTACAACAAAATTGGGTTTATAGGATGTCATCAATCTCTAAGCGTCCCAATAAACCGCTTTATAAGACTAAAATATAAAACGTCCTATCTAAATGTGTTGTAATAAGTTTATATGACACTTTTGGTAGTCTTAACAAATTTTTAGGACTTTATAATACAAAGTGTCGCATTAGCAACTTTATAGGACACTTTTGAGAAAGTGTCCTGTAAACTCAACTTTTTACAAGACACTTGTATTTATATGACAGTTTTTCAAATATTGTCCTATAAAGTTGCTAATGAGACGCTTTATATTTAAAGTGTCCTAAAAAACTTATAACGACGTCAAAAAACGTCATATAAACTTATTACAACGTCTTTAGATATGACAATTTATTGTTATTTTTTGTCCTATAAACCAAGTTCTATAAAGGGGTCTATTAGGACGCTTAGAAATTGAGAGTGTCCTATAAACCCGATTTTGTTGTAGTGACATCGGTTGGAAGGTGAACAAATGTTGCATTAAAAGGGACTTGATACCTCTTCTATTAGACGCATTATAAAACCGTGAGTCCAAATGTAGATAAAACAAATAATATCTGGTACGGTTGAGATGAGATGTTACTCTCTCTCTCTCTCTCTATATATATATATATATTATATGTTTTTCATGAAGTGTATTATTTATTGGTGATTGAGGGTTTGCAAGAAGTGGAGTTGAAGGTGAAGAGTGAAGGTGAAGAAGATTAATTAAAAGAAGAAGAAGAAGTAATAAAATTAAAGAGATGTATTAGGGTTGTTTGAGGAAGGTGATTAGGAGTGGATAGTTAATTATTAGGAAGAGGCGTTACTTTATAAATATATTAGTATACAAGTCAACGAATGATTAAGCCAGAATATGTCAACTAATTACACTTTCACAAAGTGCTTTCAATGTGCACCCAAGTTACATTCTACTTGAAACGACAAAATTAAAGATTCTTTTCTATACATACATGATACATACATATATATATATATAGAGAGAGAGAGAGAGAGAGGGGGGTTGGTTATTATACAATCTTTGACATTTGTGCAACCAATACAACCCAATTTCAACCGTCTATTTTATTTGATTAATATGTGATTTCATAGAAGTTTTTATTGTTTCATAATATAAAGTATCGATCATAATTAATGAACCATATTCATCTTCCATAAATATTCAAATCATTATAAATGAACTCTAATCATTTCCATAAACATCTCAATATATTGGGTTGCATTGGTTGTACAAATGCAATGGGTTGTATTTGAAACAAACTCTACATATACAACCCATTGTAGAGTATATACACACACACACACACACACACACATATATATATATATATATATATATATATATTCTTGCTCGAAATGAAAATCGTAAATATTATGAGAATCCATGAACTAAATATTTTAGTGTGTATCCATTTTAAAACTCATTAATTTAATATATATATATATATATATATATATATATATATATATATATATATATATATATATATATATAGGGGCTGGTTCAAATAGAAATCAATAATATGATACAAACTATGCAAACCGATCTTGATCGTTCATTCTATCATCAAACGGTTATTATTAAATGAGATTAAATAATAAATAATTTAATTAATGTATTAATTGATATGCGTATGAACAATTGTTCAAAGGGTAAATTGGTCAAAAAATTGGGTTTACCTCCCTGTTCCTATTCTATACATATTATACGCTGTGAACATATACTGCATATTGAACTTTATGATCACACTCTGTTCATATTGCTGATTCCGTTATGATCACACTGCATTTGAATGTGTAAACGACCACAGTCGCTAATCACATGAACACGTGGAGGCAGCGAAAATGGCATGCACCGTATGACATCGTCCATGTGTTCGTGTGAACAACGATTGTGTCTTGCAATAAAAACAAGTTGATGATTTCGGTGTTCATACTTCCTTTGGATCTGTTCATATGTTGAACGAAACGAAAATCTTGTACACTTAGACAACCAATTTCAATATATGTATAAAATCAATTGAAATGAAGACYATGAACATSAAATAATAAAGAAATCAGAAAAATCTCGTGAACAATTAGAGGTATCTTTTAAGATTTGTAACTCCTAATTAATTATTAGGGGTTACAAAAAGGTTGAATTACCAAATTACCTTAATTATTAGGGGTTACAAAAAGATTTGTAACTCCTAATTAATTATTAGGGGTTACAAAAAGGTTGAATTACCAAATTACCTTAATTATTAGGGGTTACAAAAAGGTTGAATTACCAAATTATCCTTATCATTAATTTATAATTTAGATTTGAACCTAAAGTCAAGAAAGAATGTGATTGGTTAAGGTTGGTTAGCTTAGTTTGCACCATATGGTTGGTTTCTATTTGAACGAACATCTCTCTCTCTCTCTCTCTCTCTCTCTCTCTATATATATATATATATATATATATAATTATAATGAGTGAATATATACATTGCTTAATATGCTAGCTTTTTGACATTGTATTTATATTTTGATGAAACTTTTAATAATATATATTAATCAATGAATATGTAATATAAAATCGATTCATTGATTCTTAAATTATTTATGGTTTTCATTTAAATTCTCTCCTTCTCTCCCTTTCTATCTAAATACACATATATATATATATATATATATATATGTGTGTGTGTGTGTAAAGGAGGGTGTTTATTTTTTAGAACTATAGTTTATTTTTTAGAACTATAAAATTGAGATAATTTTGAGAACCGGTGCATGATGTGCGATTTTACATGATTTTTTTCATCTACGACTTGAATTTAGCATATTGATTAACATATATTTGCTTCATAATGTGAACATTTTTTTTGTGCTTATGAAACAAAAAATGCAACTATAATTTTTTTTTGTGCTTATGGGTTTTAACAATTCAAAATGTGAAAGTCTAATGACTTTTTTCATTCAAAAAAAATATTTCAAAGACTCAATCATTCAAAATGTGAAAATCTAGTGACTTTTTTCATTCAAAAAAAATATTTAAAAGACTCTATCATTCAAAACGAGAAAGTTTAATGACTTTTCATTAAAAAAAAAAAACAGTTTACAAACTAAACCATTTAAAATGAAAAAGTTTATTGAGTTTTTTTAGACTTTTCTCTATAAAAAATCATATGAAACAATACTTTATGATAATAATTCTCGCAGTTATCACAAGATAATGAGGCTCTCAAACAATTAAACCCCTATATACATAACCCTATTTTTGTAATTTCTAAAATATGGATATTAATTTTTTTTTTTTTGGAAGTTGATTTAATAATACAAAACAAAGCTTTTAATTTTGTGACATGATCGTACTCATTTTGTGTTCTTGTACTCCAAACTTCATAACGAAGTTATATATAGTTTTAATGCTCATAAACTTTATTAATTACATATATATATATATATGTATATATATATATATATATATATATAATTTATTTACAATTAGTGCTTGAACTTTAATACATTTTTAATTAAATTTATTATTAGGAACTTCCTAAAAGAGTTCCTTTACTTTATTTTGTAGATTTAGCAATCATAGCTTTGGTACTAATCCACATTGTTATAAGTTTTCATTTGATTTTTTTTTAATTTAAAATGCTAATTTGGTGTTTAATTAGCGATTATAATATGCTAATCCTGTTACTTTCGGTTTAATTATGTCGACCAACAGATTGTGAGCTCAAGCAATTTAAACTTGGTTAAAGTAGTTGACATATTTAATGCAATGCACGCTTGTCATTATTAATATATCATGCAGCGTGTCTGGAAAGTCAGAATAAAGCTGATATTCGAATTATAGCATCTAGAATTCGCTCTTTTTTATTTAACTTTACTGTTTTGTTTCTAGATTGTAATGATTGATACGTTAAACTGAAACAACAACAAAACCTTTGAAGATGAAAAATGAAAAGACAAATGATCGAAAGGTAATCGGCTAAAGAACCAACATGTGATGGAATATGATTAACTCGAAATGCTATATCTCGTACGGTTTTTCTATAGTTGCATACACATTGTTGGTTACAAACGTAACACTCCGCGTTGACATGATAAAGTGCCCAACCACCAGATTTTTTGTGTTTCTTTATGTCTATTCTGGGTTTTGTTTTTAACAGGTAATAATAGTAGCATCTTAATAAACTTATAACAGTAGCGCCGTTATTTTCAAGTAACAATAGCATGTATGTATGTGTATTCACAACATTATTTGTATCTGTATATATGAACATATATATACTTATATTTTATCAATAGTGTAAATTGCATGAAAAAATAATGTAGTTTAACTTTATTCATATTTTGAGTAATGTACTTCTAAAACATTCATTTTGGTACATAAGATGTAAAATTTTAAACATTTAAGTACCCAGGTAACCGGTTGAAATATTAACCGGTTATCATGTTGATGTGCTATCCAACTCAGTATTATTTGTTAACGTAGTTAGTGACATGAATTTTCTTTAATCTAAAATTAGTCTTCAACCGATTATCCGAGTATTTAAATGTTTAAAACTTTACATCTTAGATACTAAAATAAAAGTTTTGAAAATGCGTTACTTAAAATAAAAATAAAGTTAAATTACGTTATTTTTTCATGCAATTTACTTTTACCAATGAATTATATATAATTGAAGAAATATTTGTGTGGGGCCACGTTGATTGTGATTGTGCACATCATTTGGAGCAACACATCCAAGTGGTGTAAATTATAAATGGAAAGCATACTAAGTAGTTCACTATGTCAAACCCATTGCCAATCATAACTACACAATTTATTATTATTATTATTATTATTATTATTATTATTATTATTATTATTATTATTATTATTATTATTATTATTATTATTATTATTATTATTATTATTATTATTATTATTAATATTATTATTATTTATTTGTTTATTACTTGTTGAGTAATTACATGGCAAGACAAATATGTTTTAAATTATTTTTATAATTATTTACGATTTTTTTTATAAATTATTTATAAATAATGAAATCCAATTCCATTTCAAATCCTACAAACCAAATACACCAATGATTTCAAATCCTTTCATAAAATCTAAATCCCTCAAAAACAATACTGCAAACCAAACAGAGCCTTAGTGGTTTCACTGACGCTCATTGACACCCCTTAAATCCGCCCCCTAGTATAAGTCTTTTAACTTATAGCATTCATTTATTTGACGTTATTTAAAAAAAAATTACCTCGTGAAATCATTTATTTAAAAGTCTTGCATCGTTTTATTTTTATTTTTTATTTTTTTTTCAAGATCCTACATTCGAGTTCCCAACCTGTGGTCTCGAATTCTGGTTTTCTAGAGTTTTTTTATACATGATGAATTGTCGTTTTACATCCTTTTGACGTCTTGTGTATTCTCCAACACGTTTTCTTTCATTTTATTCGATTTAACATTTAAATAAAACCAAAAACTAAATGGATCAAACTTTATATATATTTATTTAATTTCTAAGCTAAATTTGAGTTTTTTTATGATAACTTTTGCTTGATTTTAAATATAAATATTCCAACAAATAATTATATAAAAATGTCTTTTTGAATATTAATAATCCATCTAAAGAACCATTATTCGTTGTTAGCGGATGGGCTTCACGTTTATTTATTTATTAATATGTTAAGGCTTTTTAAAAGAATTATAGAATTAATAGAAATATTTAAATGTAGTAACGAAATAGAGAAAGAACAATGCTTTAGCATTTAATTCTTTTATGATTGGGAGGTTTACCAAATGGGTACATAAAACTATTCCACTTACTTCGATTAAAAGGTAGTATCTGAATCATTTAGATATAAATCTTGTTTGACAAAAAAAAAAAGTTTGTCTCTTAATGGTTCTAAAACCCTCTGAATGATTTTATATTTTGTATCTCCCTTAACAATTACTCTAAATCTTCTGAATGATTTTGTATCTTGTTCTAAAACTCTCTGAATGATTTTAAATGGATGTAATTTGATCTGGAAGGAAAGAGCATCGTTAACAATTATTCTAAAATAGAGAAAATAAAAAAGAGAAGCTACAGATCTTTAAATTCGAAGAAAACCGTTAAAACTCAATATTGAGGAGGGATAAGTTAATATTAAGTATTCTACAAATGAAGTTAAATGTATTAATTAGTGTTGCTTTAAATATTTTTCAAGTATATTTAGATAATGAATTTATATAACATTTTAATAATATAATTAATATTGAAATCTTAAAAGTATAATATCCGTTAATGTGTAATATTTTTAACAAATTTTAATGAACGGGATGGTCTTATTTTTGAAATAGCCAAGCTCCAAGATTTTTTTGTTTCTTTTTTAGTATTTATTTTAAATTATATAAATTGGGTTGTCGAAAACACAGTGTGTGTATATATATATATAGAGAGAGAGAGAGGAGGTTTACTTTGCAAACCATGTTACTTGTACAAACCGTACAAACCTTATTCAACCAATCAAAAATTTTCATTTTTTTGTAATTATGAGAGGTTGATTAATCATTTTTATTGTGGAGGGTGTTATTCAT
>NC_037537.1:27541379-27544771 GCF_001531365.2 Cynara cardunculus var. scolymus
TCTGAACATTAACTCTGAAACACAAGAATTTTACTGTTAGGCTGGAAAATAACTCTGGACTTAACTTTGAATAAGAGGAATTCATAGTTCTCTTCTAAGTCTAGTAAATATCTACGAGCATAACTCTGAGTCACAGGAATTCTGACTTTTTATAACTCATAAACGTAACTCTGAAGAGGAGTTCAAAGTTGTATTCTAAGTCAGAGAATAAACTATATAACCAAGTTTGGAACAATATAATTCAGATTTATGTTGTAAGTCTGAGAAATAACCAATATCTAATAACTTCATGTTGATTATTTGTATCACAAATGTAATTTTAAGTGTAATGGGATTAAATTGTTGATCAATGTAATCATGATAAATATCGAACAGGTAAGGAAGGTGCGTAATGCACACTTGTTTGAGTTTATTTTGATTTAGGGGCTTTGCCCCTAAATGACGGGGGTCCGGGGGCAGCGCCCCAGGTGGCGGGATCCAAGGGGCAGAACCCCTGGCTGGGGTCGAGCTGCCAGGTCAGCTTGGAAATATTTTTTTCCGGTGCATTGTGAAAAATGCTTCAAAAATCTGAATTTGAAATTTTAAATAAGGTTTTGACGAGCACTACAGAGTTAAATTCAGACTTACAACTCTGAATTTTCCTAGAGTTCTCATGCAGAAGACATGAAGAGACACAACTTTTACTCAAGAGTTAAGTGTCTCATATACAGAGCCCGTGTTGTATTCCAAGGAAGATCAAGGCTTAAATGCCAAAAAGGTTAAGGTGCTTGATGCATAGCTTCATTTCAGATGCAGAGCCTCTGTGTAGTACATGCAGAGCTTCAATCCAGATGCAGAGCCTCTGCATAGTACATGCAGAGCTTCACTCCAGATGCAGAGCCTCTGCATAGTACATGTAGAGTCTCTGCATAGTACATGCAGAGCTTCACTCTAAATGCAGAGCCTCTGCTTAGTACATGCAGAGCTGCTTCTAAATCTGGAGGCGAAATCGTTGGACGGGTCTCTAAATCTGGAAAGGAGGACTCCAGATTTTGGAACTCTGAACCGCCAATTACTCTGCGAAGGCGGTTATACCACGAATACGTGAAATTAACCGCCCGAAGGGACACATGTCACTTAAATAGACCTATTTGAACCGTAAGTGAAAATTGTGTCTAGATACATGTTTTAGGCGGGAAAAATCAATAACCACCGCACAAAAACATGACACGTGTCCCAAAAGTTATTTATTTATTAGAGTTATAGATTTGTATATATATGTGCTTGTATGCTTATGCTGTTTTTCCTATTTGTAGTAAAAGTAGTCCTTTATTTATGTCAGTGATGACAAATTTTATGCAAAAAAAAAAAGTTAAACACATTGTATTTTATAAATACATGATTTAATCTAATGCATAATACGACCATAGCTAATCAATTTACATCCACCGAATAAGCAATGGAACACAATGTATAAAACACAAACATAATTTCATTACTCCTATATATAGATGACGTGAGTACTTGTCGATTAAGCTCCATGAAACCACATATTCCGTTCATTCTCCCCCATTTTCGTCACTTTAAAAAACCCGACCCTTTCTAGCTCCTTCTACCACGACCTCATTCACGTACTACACATCTCAATCTCACTACTTACTTTTAGATTTCATATATCTGCCTCTTTTCCCATAACACGTCTGGTGCATTATGATCGTTTAATCGATGTCAAAAGGCTAAAACAATAAGTATAAAGTGATTCTTTTATCGTATAAAATATGGGTTCGAACATAAATATTAAATAATCCTTTGGAAGAATCTTTAATATTCTTCTTTTACTGGCGTGATTCACACTTTTAAGTTATGCTTGGAAGTGTGAAAAATGCTTTCATTAAGAACTTAATTAGTTATGCTTAAGAGGTTGCCAAATGGGTGCATAAAACTATTCTAATTGCTTTAATTAATTTAATATTTAACTTTTTAATTTATTAAATTATAAAATAATTATTTTGGAAACAATTCTAAAAAAATCTATAAGTAGTGACATCAAATCAACTCTATAAAGAACATAAAATAAAATACATGTTTTTTTTAATCAATTAATTAATTTAATAAATAATAAAGTTTTTTTTAATCAAATAATGAATATATAAAAATGATATGATGTCGATGATAATTCTACGTATGAAGAGCATGCATTCGTGGATGTAAAAAACTTATATATAAATAAATATGTTGTAAATATTCAGTTCAATATCAGCTATAAATAATAGATGTTACGTGTAATCCAGTATAATTTTATGAAGTGAAATAATATTTTAATATTGGAATTTGATAGAAACAATGGCTTTCCAAAAAGTGGTGTTTTCATAGAATATGGTTAGTGCAATTTGATGAATTAGGATACCCAAAGGCCAAAACTATTGTAATAAAATGACTTTTCTACAACTATAAATTTATCAACTAATATAGTCTTTTAGTGGTTTTTTATGCCCAATAAACTAACAAACTTTATATTATATATATATATATATATATATATATATATATATATAGACTTGGGATAATGTGAGATCAATAGTTTTTCGTGAGACCCGTAAAATCAATTCTCAACTCTTGGATTAGATTTACAATCGTCAAATCTGAACATTCATAAACGCCACGAGACTTCTCAATAATTACAAAATTGCCATCTTGCAATTTTAGATCATTAGATCATTAGCTTATAAAGTTGATCAATGAACATAAATTGATCTTACGGGTCTCACGAAAAACCCTTGGTCTCACGTGAACCCAMCCCTATATATATATATATATATATATATAAAATGTTTTCGTGAAGTTAAATAAAAGCCGAATCTTCACAGCAAAAACTCCATGAAGGTTACTTTCATAGTGTTTTGTTGTGAAGTTTCAAGTATAAAAATGTTGTCTTACGTGTCTCATGAAAACAACCTTCTCTCACATGATCTCAAATCTCTCCCCCTCTCTCTCAATATATATATATATATAGGAGCTCATTCAAGGGAAAACTGATTAGTTTGTAGTAACCGTGGAATCCAATGTGAATAACTCGTTTGAGATATTTAAGAATATTTCTTAAATAAGCTAAAATGGTAATATAGTAATTCTATCTTGACAACTAATCAAAATATTTAATTAAATTTTTTAGAATGAAATATTTAATTAAAATTTGTTACCTAATATACATTGTATTATAAATATGTTTATGAATCAAAGTATATCATAGTGATAACGTTCACAATGTTTCATGTGTATTACAATGTATTTTTTTGTTGGGAAAAGTTCAAAAAAACCCAATGGACTTTATTGTTTGGAACGATTAAACCCTTGGACAATTTTTTGGAACAAATAAACCCTTGGACTTTCTAAAATCTGTTAAATAACCCAAT
>NC_037537.1:27545386-27553692 GCF_001531365.2 Cynara cardunculus var. scolymus
ATTTAACAGGTTTTGTAAAGTCCAAGGACTTATTTAACAGGTTTTAAAAATTCCAAGGGTTTATTTGTTCCAAAAAATTGTCCAAGGGTTTAATCGTTCCAAACAGTAAAGTCCATTGGGTTTTTTTGACAGATTTTAGAAAGTCCAAGGGTTTATTTGTTCCAAAAAATTGTCCAAGGGTTTAATCGTTTCAAACAGTAAAGTCTATTGGGTTTTTTTGAACTTTTCCCTTTTTTGTTTTATGAAATATATTATAGTGTGCATTTTCGTTATTTTCATTGTTTTACAAAGAGTATCATATTGTGTATCTTGTATGTATATCTAGGTATCACAGTGAATATCATTTGTAAGTATCACAGTATGTATCTTGTGTTCACATAAAGTTTATAGGAATAAGATTTGCCGGAGAGAGGAAAAATGATATTTATAAAATCCCTAAAAGGCCTTCAATTAACGTTTTAAGTTAAAATTACCAAAATTATTAATTTTCTAATTTAATTTTTGATTTGTGGTTGAAAATGGATCTTACGGTTACTATAAACAAAACAATTCTCATTTGATTAGGTCCTTGTACACACACACACACACACATATATAGACTTGGAATCACGTGAGACCAGCATGTTCTCATGAGACCCATGAAACCACTTTTTTACACTTGAAATTGCACTGCTAAACACTGTGAAAGTAATTTTCACAGTGTTTTTGCTGTGAAGTTTCGGATTTATTTACCTTCACAGCGTTTTACTGTGAAGTTTCAAGTGTAAAAAAGTGGTCTCACGGATCTTACGAAAACAGGCTGGTGTTACGTGAACCTAATCTTATATATATATATATAGGTTTGTTATTATACAACCCTTGACATTTGTGCAACCAATACAACCAAATCTCAACCGTACATTTAATTAGATTAGTATATGATTTCATAGAAGTTTTGATTGTTTCCTAATATAAAGTATTGATCATGATTAATGAACCATATTCATCTTCCATAAATATTTAAATCATAATAAATGAACTCTTATCATTTCCATAAATATATCAATTTATTGGGTTGCATTGGTTGTACAAATGCGATAGATTGTATTTGAAACAAACTATATATATATATATTTCCATCCACATATATATTATATATTTATTATTTGTGTAACTTTTTTAAATTGATGTGACGAATAAAAAATAATTAACCAATAAAAGTGGAAATAGCAACCTTTTTTATGTTCTCACTTCTTATTTTGGTTTCATATGTCCAATACCTAAAAGAAGTAAACGAATAAATGATATTTTTCAATTTTATAATTAACACATCCATTGGTATTGAAAATAAAATACGTTCATTTATAGGATACAAAATGGTTCCGTGACCCAATTGATATTATTTTTTATATTAAAATACGAATTCATTTATCTCTCGATAAATTTAAATTTGTTAATCATTACTCATCTAAATGCATGTCCAATTTAATACCATCGCATGACCATGCCTTTAGATTAGAAAACAAAATAAAATAACATATTTATTAGACTAGAACAACAGCTAAGATTACTTTGTAAAGTTTGTTAGAATTACATGGTTTGTAAATGAAACGTCTCATATATATATATATATATATATATATATATATATATATATGTGTGTGTGTGTGTATGAAAGTGTTCAAACGAGAACACTTTCAATTTACGAGAACAATATTACATTATAGACAATCACATGTGATACTATATTCCATCAAATACGATACAAATGCGATACTAAATAAAATATCCAACAACTTTCGGCACAATCTAGGTAGTGAGCGAAGTTGTTCTTACACCACTAAGCCACTCACGTATGATTATTATATGTGATAAAAGTGTTCTTTATGTGATACTAAATCATAGACACAAACGACATTTGGTGCGACCTATGTGCATAAGTACAACTTATTAAAGCTATATGTTTGAATTCGTGTAACTAACTGCGGATAAACATAATCAAATAGAGGATAAATATCTCATTTTAAAATATAAAAAATCTAAAATATAATTAGGATAATTATTGAGTTCTAAGTTCTAACAAAATAATTAATTATTATCTTTATAAGAAAATTATATTATTAAACAAAATATAAATTACTTCGTTATTGAACCTAAATTAAATTATAGTAAAAAAATTGAATTAAAAATTACTTAAAAAGTGAGGAATTTTAAATAGTTAATTTGATACTAGTATCGATATATTTTTGTCAAAATTTTATGATATCTTCAAATTTATACTTTATTAAAAAATAAAAACATCAGCATTTTTTCAAAATAACATAAGACCATATTATAACATCGACTGTGATAAAAAATAAAATAAAATATTATAATGAAGATGTATTTCGTTGCATTGCACGAGTACCTTTCTAATATATATATATATATATATATATATATATATATATGTATATGTATATACACAAAGTACAAACTCAATAACAAGTACGTACCATGTACAAATATTAATAGATCATGATGACATTAAAAAAACAAAAAACATATTATAATTAATTAGGTGACTTCAATTTATCTCCTTAGAATATATAAAAATAAATAAATTAATTAAAAATTAAAAAGAAAAAAAAAAACTATATATATGTCCCCACTCCCGTCGTTAGTTCCTACCACTTGACCTTCCTCACTTCACCCTCTCATATATACTCTCTTATGAACAAAAGGAATGTGTGTATTCATATATCACCATCTTCATCTCTCTCTTTCTTTCTTTAATTAATCTCATCATTTAATTCATCCAAAACCCACAAATCTGTTCGCTTTAATCCTTCAAACCCATATATAAAGATGGATAATTTAAGAGAAATACAAGGAAAAATGGCTCATGATCCTCACTGTGTGTTTTCATATTCAAGATATAGACGTCAAGTCTGGGTTCCTGGTCCGGTGATCGTTGGAGCCGGCCCATCTGGGCTCGCAGCGGCCGCCTGCTTGAAAGAGAACGGAGTCCCGAGTGTCGTCCTCGAGAGATCAAACTGTATAGCTTCACTCTGGCAACTCAAAACCTACGATCGTCTCCGGTTACACCTTCCCAAGAAATTTTGTGAGTTGCCATTGATGCCGTTCCCGGAGGATTTTCCGACGTACCCAACTAAGCAACAGTTTGTTGAGTACTTAGAGGTTTATGCAAAGAGGTTTAGAATCGAACCGGTTTTCGAGCAAAGTGTGGAGAGCAGTGAGTATGATGAGAGTGTAGGGATGTGGAGAGTGAAGAGTGTAGGGATGAAAGGGGAGGAGATGGAGTATGTTTGCCGGTGGTTGGTGGTGGCTACCGGAGAGAATGCGGAGGCGGTGGTGCCAAAGATAAAAGGGATGGTGGAGTTTTGTGGGGAGGTAAAGCATACGTCGGAGTATAAGAGTGGAAGTGTGTATAAAGGAAAGAAAGTGTTGGTGGTGGGTTGTGGGAATTCTGGAATGGAGGTGTGTTTGGATCTCTGCAATCACAATGCCAACCCTACTCTTGTTGTTAGGGATGCTGTAAGTTTCTCTCTTAATTTTCTTAGCTAAATACAAAATGGTTTTTAAAAGTTTTTGTCAAATACTTTATAATACAATATATATATATATATATATATATATATATATATATATTTGGGATCAATCTAAATGTAACATAAAAAATGAAAAACTAAGCAAACGGTTTGATAACCGTTCATTTTAATTGTATGCATATGTGCATACGAACAATTTTTAAGCAATTTGTCCGGTATGATTCGTGCATAATATGCAAACGTGCATAAAAACCAAAAAACAACTTCAAATTATTCGTATGTACATATATATACCGTCTAGATAAATGGTTACTAATGTGTTGCTTAGTTTTTTTTCTTCATTTTTTTGGGTTTTCCCCTGAAGCTCCCTCTATGAAGGTACAAAAAACAAAACACTATAAAGATTGATTTCACAATATCTTGTTGTGATGGTTTAGTATTATTTAGATGGTTTTACAAATCTCACGAAAACAGTCTGGAATATATATATATATATATATATATATATATATATATATATATATAATTTTATATTAACTTAATTATCAAAAAGATACTTAATTTTTGTTCATTTGATAAATTTATAAACCTATCGTTTTCCATTACCAATATTGATAAGAATTTATGTTTTTTTACCCGCACGTTTATTATATAAGAGTCTTTTTTCTTCATTTATTAGGTAATATTATCGGTTTATCATATAAAAGTTTCAATCATTATCACGTTTTCTTAATAAGATAAATGACACCCGATAAGCACATTAACGTTTACTTAAAAAAAAACCTCTTAAAAGTTGTGATTTATGAGAAAATTTTAACATGTTCGACAAAGATTATTTTTTTCAATTAACTTTTTAGAATTAAAATTTTTAATTATTTAATTATCATTTTAAAAAACCCAGCCTAATTAATTAAATTCAAAAATACTTTTTTTTAAACTTCATAATAAATTACGAAATTTTCTATTTGCCAGATCTTAAATTATATTATCTCAGGTTTCCATTTAATTAAAGCCGACTTAAAAAATTAAAATATATTTTAAGAAAGTTCTTATCCACCATTATTATTATTATTATTAGAAAATTTACGTAATCATCTAATTAATGATGTTTTTTAAACTATATAATATTTATATACGACAATTAAAACAAATAAACTCACACACTTTTCTCATTTTTAGTGAGGTTTGAACCTCTAACCTTTTAAGAGGCTAACGACTCACATACCGCTAGGTCAAAAACCCTTTTAATCAATGATTTTTAAGATAATTAATAACGTTTTATATCACAATATATATTTCTTAGATTTTCTTAAATTTTGTAATTTATTAAAGGCAATGATGTATGCATAAAAAGTAGCTCTTTGAGTGTTTATACGCTGTAGTTTATCAAAATTCATTAATTAATTCTTAAAACCCGATAGTGTTTTTTCCTGTATATTCCAAAAAAACGCAATAAAGCAATTCAAAAAACATTTCACCTTATAAAATATGAGGACCCAGGTTTGAATCTCGTCAACTGTTTTTCACAAAATCGAATTTAATTTAGAATTATTTAATTACGTTTGAAGTACTTTTTATCATTTACTATTCACGTGAATTTAAAATCCGAATAAGCCGTTAAACGACAAATTTTTTGAGCTTATTTAAATAACGTTTTTTAGATTGTTTTTAATTATGAAAGATCTTGTAATTAGTGGAAAAATCTCAAAGACAAAAGAGGTTCACTTTGTTGGTGATCACAAGCATATGGGAGCAAATGGAGCATGGAACTCCATTCATGAAAAGCACCTTAAACAAATACTATTGAAGTGGAAAATAAAAAATAAAAAAAAAATAAAAATCATAATTACAAGAGTGTTTCATTACTGTAAAGGGTTCTTTAATATATGGTGGTGTGCATGGCCCTCAATGAAAGTGAAACTACCCCTCCATGAGGGCAAAAAAAAAAGGGGTTGTCACACCCCATCAAACTTCAGCTTTATTTTACCTTTTTTTCCTTCTGTCACTTACGTTTCCGTTACAAGATTTAGACCCATGATCTTCAAACTGACGGTTGGATGGTTATATCGGAAATCAGGTACATGTCCTACCACGAGATATGTTGGGGAAATCGACTTTTGGGTTGTCCATGTGGTTGCTGAAATGGTTTCCCATGAGATTAGTTGACCGGTTTCTGTTGATAGTGTCATGGCTGGTACTTGGAAACACAGCTAAGTGCGGACTTGACCGGCCAGTGGTGGGACCACTCGAGCTTAAAAACTTGTCAGGAAAGACGCCGGTGTTGGACGTCGGGGCCCTTGCCAAGATCAAAAAGGGAGACATCAAGGTAAACCTAGTTACTATTTAGGATGCTTTTTCCTTTTTACCTTTAATGTGCTTTCCATTTCCTTAAATCCCTTCACATATCTTTGTACCTTGGATTTCCCTTTTCCTATAATCTATAATCATTGGATTTAGATTTGTTTTGATCATGGTATCTACATAGCACAATATCTCCATTTATATCCCAACATGTTTTGTACTCCATTATTCTACTTTCTTTTATTTGTAAGTATATCTGAATAAACATATATCAGTATGATTATTGTACAGATTTAAAAGAAATCAGAACGCAAACTAATGTTCTTTATACATTCATAAGTATGCATATACTGTACAGACGTTTAGAACCAAATTAAGAAAACAAACCTTACAATTCATATACACAATAACTACTTTCTCTGTTTCAGTATAATTTTTAACGTGTCACGTAATTTAATTTGTAAAGATGCTCGTCTAACCGTCAATTATTATATTTTTCTCTAGGATATATTTAAAGATTCCGAACACGTTAGATTTGAAACATACGCACGTCTTTTAAGTACTTTTTAATATGGTCAAAACGGGACTGATTGAGTTGACCCACAAATACATTTTCTTCGTATGCTTAAAGTTTACAAATAATTACATGTATCTGCAACCAAAGACTGTTTTATTGCTGTATTGTCCCAACTTTTATGAAGAAAATATTGACTTTTCAATCGTTTTGATCTGTTTTTGGGTAAATATATAATTTTTAACCATCTGACTTGTCAAAAATGATACAGAAACTAAATCGATCTGCTTTTTTAATACAGGTTTTAATATGTTATATAAATTCGATTAATATTGTACTAAGTTTGTGTTTTAATGTTTGTAGATACTTCCAAGCATTGAACGAATAGGGCATCATGGTGTACAATTTGTGAATGGGAAAATAGAGAATTTTGATGCAATTATTTTAGCAACAGGATACAAAAGCAATGTACCATATTGGCTAAAGGTACTTTTCTCTTTATTTTCCTTTCTATGAACGACTTTTTCGTTACAGACTAAATGAATAAAACTGGTTTTTTTTTATATCTGAAAAGTTGACAACTCGTTCTTGAAAGGATGGTATTTGAGAGTATATATGTTACTGTGTTTAGGAGAAGGAGATGTTTTCAGATAAAGACGGGTTCCCTCGAAGACCGTTTCCAAACGGTTGGAAAGGTGCAAACGGGCTTTATGCTGTAGGGTTCACCAAACGTGGCTTGCTTGGTGCATCAGCAGATGCTAAACGAATAGCAGAAGACATTGGCAAATGTTGGAAAGCGGAAGCTAACCATCTCGTGACCATAACCAAACGTTCGTTTTCGTTGCAACCCTAGTTTTGTATTTTTGGGGGTATTTTTTTGGGTTTTATATATATATATTTTTTTGCCTTTTTTCTTGACTCATGTTAGATAAACACACATTCAATTTCACCTACAATTGAATGAAATTTTTTTGTTAGTACAACAAACCAATTTAGTTGCTTTAATTAGCAAGATTCCATGAAAATAGAGAGGGGCAAAGATTGTTGGGTTGTTTTTAGGTTTTTGATAGTTGCAAGTGTGATAATAATCATGATATTTCTGAGAATTTCGAGCGTTACAGATCTGTAAAAACCAATTTCGACCGTTCGATGAGTTTTATTTTAAGACAAGATTCCAGGTGTTTATATGTTCTCTTCTCGTGTGTTGTATGTTATCTATATTATATTATAAAGCATTTGACAAAAAACTCTTAAAAACCATTTTTTATGCATAAAATACTGTATATTGATGCATGTTACTTAAAATTCAAGATTACAGGTAAAGTATGCATAAATACAACTTATTAAAGCTCGATGTTTGAATTTGTATAACTAGATGCGGATAAACATAATCAAATAGAGGATAAACATCTCATTTTAAAATATAAAAAATCTAAAATATAATTAGAATAATTATCGAGTTCTAACAAAATAATTATTATTATCTTTATAAAAAAATTATATTATTAACCCAAATATAAATTACTTCGTTATCGTACCTAAATTAAGTTATAATAAAAAAATTGAATTAAAAAATTACAAAAAATGCGGAATTTTAAATAGTTAATTTGATACTAATATCGATATATTTTTGTCAAATTTTTATGATATCTTCAAACTTATATTTTATTCAAAAATAAAAACAGTATCGCTTTCTCAAAATCATATAAGACCATATTATAACATCGACTGAGATAAATAATAAAATATTAAAATCAAAATGTATCTTGCTACATTGTACGAATATCCTTCTAGTATATATTAAACATATATATCTACATGTTCTTTTTCACATGTTAAACGAACGTGTATATTTCATATAAGAAATAACATAGCATGTCTTAATTACAGTAAACTAGTTTTCACGATTTTTAACATTTTTATAGTTTTCGTCTGATTTTCTCTCTCTCTCCCCCCCCCCC
>NC_037537.1:27553718-27561252 GCF_001531365.2 Cynara cardunculus var. scolymus
ATTCTTTCTCCTCCCCCTCTCTCTCTCTCTATTACACACACACACACAAAACATATCAAATGGATAGCAGATCGGGTTGTGTACTGCATCAGGGAACGATAATCCAACAAAGATTAATTTTGTTTGTATATTTGCAAACATAATGGTTGTTTAACGACGAAACTACTAGTACTGTCTAATTGATTTATTTTATGTGGTTGATAGTTGCATATTATATCCTCTATGAATTTAATGCACAGAGAGATCTAGAAAGATCACAAACTCGTAATCAGTTTCAAAACGAAAGGGATGTGTTCGTGTCAAAATTTTATACAATCGCTAGGCGTTAGGACCACTTCCCATGAATGTTTATGTACATGAATTATCAGGCGAAGATATAGTTCGATTGTTAAGAATATATTTTAGGGGTCTAATTTATATAAATAAATCAAATTAAACCAAACAAATTCAGTAAATCTTACACCAAATCAATCTAGAAAATTTTAACTAAAAATCATGTAGAAAAGTGTGTGTTTTGAATTAATACAGAAATTCCAACGTGACTCAAATTTGCAAGTCACTACAACAAAATTGGGTTTATAGGACACCTCCAATCTCTAAGTGTCCCAATAGACCGATTTATAAGACTTAATTTATAGGACCAAAACATAAAGCGTCCTATCTAAAGGCGTTGTAATAAGTTTATATGACGCTTTTGGGTGTTTTAACAAGTTTTAAGGACATTTTTAGTACAAAGTATCGCATTAGCAACTTTATATGACACTTTTGAGAAATTGTCCTATAAACTCAATTTTTTATAGGACACTTGTTTTTATATGAGATTTTTTTTCAAATAGTGTCCTATAAAGTTGATAATGAGACGCTTTATATTAAAAGTGTCCAAAAAAACTTATTACGACATCAAAAAACGTCATATAAACTTAATACAACACATTTAGATATGACACTTTTTTTGGTCCTATAAAGAAGTCTATTAGAACGTTTAGAATTTGAGAGTGTCCTATAAACCCGATTTTATTATAGTGAGCTTAAGGTTGTAAATACTCGATTGGTACTAGTGGTGGACTTGGGTATGTGTTAGGGGATGCACTTGCTCCTGCTCTGTCGTCCCGACGTAATGAGAAAAGTTACGGGTCTTAAAGTGCACTTGTTTTAAATTGATATACCTTCATAAGTTAACAGAAAGCGGTTGCAGTCTACAGGTGATGTTATTGCATATGTATTATAACCCTCAAGTTAGGATCGTTGTTTTTTTCTTTAATTTTTATTTGTAACAACAGTAGAAACGAAATAAATCACTTCGATGTTGCAGAAAGACACTTATACTTCATTTGTAACGAAACCAGACACTTTACAATTAATATTAATTTTATATTATGCTAATCATGTCGTGCACTCAGTTATAACAGGTATCAAATATCATTTAAAGCTGATATAAAGTTATGAAGAATCCTCAATCAAGAAGACTCACTCACACTCCAAACGTACAAACGAGATGTCAAAAAAATGTCGTAAATGCCCTCACCTAAATTATTGATATTTCCGTTAAACTTCAAAGCTAACCGAAGCAAGATGGCAAAATCATCATCCCAACGACTTGAGTTACGTTATGGTTACTACAGTTATAAGACGCGATAATTTTTATACGTTTATTTTTTCAGAAATTATTTGTCAGAACGTAAAATAATACCAATATTTTTTTTTCAAATATGTTACCAACTTAAATAATTTAAAAAAATAAAAATGGAAAATAAAGTGTTTTTCCCTTTTTGAGGCAACTTGTTAAGACATAAATTCAATGAATATATATGGCAAACCCCACCATAAACTAGACAACCCATGTTAATTTTTTTGATTAATCAAAGAAAATGATTGTGAAATCCATAATGATTATGGTTTACTTTCAAAAAATATTCGTTATACTGTTAATTACTTCCGTTAACGATTTCAGAAATCCGTAACGTTATAAATTAATAAATGGAAATTCGATAACGAGAGATGTGGACATGACATAAATTTAATGAGAACAAAAACCGTGTCTTGTACTTTCTTGAGTTCTGAACAGTAGAGTTTTAATGTTTTCAAGCTGGAGGCAACAACAAGAAACCCCACAAGGGTGGTGCCTTATTGGTTTGATCTTGGCTCCAAAAGTCAAAAGTACCTGGAGGTCTCAGGTTCAAATCTAAGGAGGAATAAAAATCTCATTGTGGCCACGGAGGTTCAAATGCGGTGACTCCGGCTATCTGCAAAGCAGGTGGTCGCCCTGTGATTAGTCGACTCGCATTGCGAGTTGGATATCCAAGTTAATAAAAAAACACAAGAAGAAACCTAAACTGTCATTTTTAGGAGAAAACTGTATTTCTTTTCGCATACAGACATTTTCTAATACAAGAATCGCGGTCGAAATGGAAGTAGAAACTTCATTTGAAACCCACCTGATTTAGTAGTTTGATGAGTTTTGTTTACATCAGTTTGAATTTAAACGGTTATAAAGTTATCAGTCAAATTTAAAAGAAGAGAGAGAAAATATCTGATCCAAATGAATGCTCGATGGACACATAGAAGAATTGATGGCCCTTTACATACATGCCTGAAAAGGCCAACACATGCAGGCCTGAAACCATTCACTAACACCATTACCCACACTACTATTTTCTATTTTCTTTTTTTATATAAATCAGATTCTCATCTGAATACTGACAACTTCTTCTCGATATATATATATATATATTGGAACTTTATTTTTTTCATATGGATAGAAAACGAGATTTATGAGTTCTTTATAAGTTTTTAGTTGTAGACTACCAATAACTTTCACACTGATTTCAAGTTCGATTCAAAATTATTGGGTCAGTATGTTGTTTTTGGTCTTTGGGGGTATTACAAATGGTATCAAAAACCCATTCTTGTACCATTGGGATGGTGGGGCACACCTCATCTGGTTACGGTGAGTCCTCGAGGGGGGTGTATGTAACATCTTAGGCGAATCTCACATAAGAGGAAGATTCTGGGCAGACCTGATGAAGACGTCAGGAGTTTTAAGTGGAGAAACTTGTAACAACTTATCCTTTAGAAAATGAGATATGTGGGTTCCTTATAAGTCTCAATATCGGTTATGATGAGTCCTCAACGAGGTGCTTGTAATATCTTAAGGGAATCCCACATCGTCGACTACAAAGAGAAAGATTTTGGACAGGCATGAAGAGGATGTCAGAGTTTAAGTGGTAGAGTTTGTAACAACTTTGTCTCATATAGATAGAAAATGAGATATGTGAGTTCCTTATAAACCTCAAGTTGTAAACTACCAATAATTTTTACCATGATTTTAAGTCAAAACCTGTGTCAGTTATCGTATTTTTTTTATATAAAATAAAAATGGTACCATACCAATGTCTCTATCATACATATGTGAGATGGGAGGGACCATGGATGGATGAATGATTCCTTTTTCTTGAACATTCGCCCTTTTTCCCATCATCCAACTAAATGGTTGGAAGTTATGACTCATACGTGTATTTTTCATTTCCATTTCCATTTTCATTTTAAAGTCAAATAAATGTATTCACATGTTTAATTAAATTTATAAAAAATTAGATTATTAGTTTATAGCATAAATTTTGTAATTAAATTTAGGAAAAAGTAAATAAATAAAAAACTTAATGGATTTAAGTGTTTTAAATGATTAAGTCATTGGATAATTTTTTGGAACAAATAAATCTATGGATATTCCAAAATTTGTTAAATAATTCATTGGACTTTCTAAAACTTATTAGATACATTTTTATGACATTTACAACTGATTAATATGATAAAATAAGTCAATGATTTTTTATTTTATAGATGTAAGTACTTTTTTTTGTTCAAAAAAGTTTAGGTACTTATCGTTCAAAATATGAAAGTTTATTGATTTTTTTTAGATTTTTTTTATTATTTTATTATATTAATCAGTTTTATAGGTCATAAGGATGTCTTTAACAAGTTTTAGAAAGTTCAAGTAATTATTTAATAGATTTTGGAATGTCCAAGAACTTATTTGTTCCAAAGAGTTGTTCAATAACTTAATTATTTCAAAAAATAAAATTCATTAGGGTTTTTTAGACTATTCTTTAAATTTATGATTTTTCTGATAAAAATATTTAATATAGAAATGCTATATTTCTCTACATGACCTTTTCAAAATTGTCCAATTTATTATTATTATTATTCATCTTTATAGATTTATTTAAATAATTCCAAATCATTTTTATTTTCTTCAAATAAGTTTTATAATAAAAGTCTTTTTTATTCTCCATTATCCTATTATTATTTAGAATAAATATGATTTTCGTCCCTATAGTCTGTCAAAGGTATCTATTTTCGTTCTTGTGGTTTTAAAATTACGTTTATCATCATTGTGGTTCGCATTTTAATTCTGTTTTCGTCCTTTAAGTTGACGCTGTTAACCAAATGTTTTTTCCATGTTTTTCTCAATTATTTTGACCGCACCCATTTTTACCAAATACGCACCCAAATTACCCCTATTAACAATCTATAATTTTTTTTTTGATAAATCATCTTTCACTAAGTACTAGCTATAAACTTAACAGTTTACACTAACCTGTCAATTAAGGACAAGTCTACTAGTCTGTTAGGATGCTTCAGTTGCATACATCACTGCACTTCCACTTGACAATAATAAATTATCTAGAGAAATAGGTAAAAATAAAAAAATTCAGCCAAGATTTAATAACGAAACAGTTGGTTCATATCCGGTGTGGACGTTAGACCCCTTTGTGAGGAGGCACCCATTTTCCCGAAGTTACGTCAGAAAGGCTACACAAGCAACACTAAGGAGATCGTGCTCTGATATCCTTTCCTAAGGCTATATATAATCTCTATCTCAAAGCAGAGAGTGCTCCTCGGGTGAGGAGTACGAGCGGAAATCAACGTGATTTTCCTAATCATCCCTTAGAAAGAGCATGTGAATCAACAAGGACCATCTTGTGCAAGCTAAATACTCCTGGATGACCGATAGCGAAGTAATACCGGGAAGGAAGGGTGAAAAGACAAATTATCCCCGCCATTGTAGCACATGTGTCACCCATGACATAAGGAGCACGATGACTTGAAATAATCTATTTAATTTATTATAACGTTATAATATTTAGTAATATATATTGCCAGGGGCGGATCTATCTTGTAAAAGGTGGGGGGAAAGGCCCCCATTAAAAAATTAAAAAAAATGAATTTTCTAAGGGTAAAAGTTGTTTTTTTTACTTTCTACCATGGTTTTCCTCCGTAATTTCTTGTTAGGCCCCCACCAACTAAAGAAAGTATCTTGAAATCAACCAAAAAACCGAAAAGTTCATCGAAATTGATAAAAAAAACCCTTAAAAAATCCCTCAAAATAATCCAAAAAACTTCAAAAATCTCTTAGAATGGTGGAATAAGGCTAAAAACACATCGGACGACTTTGTGGGCGTTTAAGCTACCTTACAGGTGCCCCCACTAGACCAAAATCCTGGATCCGTCACTGGATATTGCAATCTTTTTATGCTAATCACGAAAAAATAAATATAAAAATAAAGTTTGGATCGAATTTGAATTTAAAAAAAATCGAATTTATATACACCTTGATGGTGGTGGCTATGTGTGTTATTGACGATGTTAGTTGAGGGTCAAAAAGAGAAATACAATACAAACTATAGTGATGATAAGTGTAGTTTTGAAACTAGAGGGACGAAAATAGAAATCTCAGACAAAGTACAGGGACTAAAATTGTAGTTTACTCTATTATTTATAATGTGATTGTCCCTTCAAGTACAAAACCCACGTGAAGTAGGGAAGGTTTTACGATGTCCTAATTATGGTTTGCGGATGCCACCAAGTTTCTCTTAAACATCGCATATTGCGACTTTACGTCCATGTTTAATTTTTATATCCGACTACATTTTACGGTTACTTCTTACATGATATGTTCTATATCGAGTACTGAATCAACGTGAATTACGTTTACTCATGTAACGAAATCTTACCACAACTTCAGTATCGAAGAAATAACGGATTTCTACTGCGATGTTTTTCCTCGTAATTAAGTAAAGCAGATCATCCGTGCATTAATCTTTTTTCCATTAGCTAAACTCTTACGGATTCATCAACGTCGCTATAAAACGTGGCGCTATACCAATACTGTGATAATGGAATATCAATGTCCAATTCGTCACCAATGCCATTGAATATGCTCCTATTTGCATAATGACACACACACACACATACATATATATATATATATATATATATATATATATATATATGGGATCTTTTTTTAAGAATTCATGAAATTGTGACAACCATAGGAACTTGTACATTGTATGCTATTCATGTGATTTTTTTTCTATTTATGGCTTGGATTTAGGGTGTTAATTAACATATATTTAGTTGTATTGCAGTGGCTACGAAACTAATATATATATATATATATATATATATATATAGAGAGAGAGAGAGAGAGAGAGAGAGAGAGAGAGAGAGTGTTTCAATTGTCCACCTAATCTATTAAGTGTATGATTTTATAAATATATTTATTGTTTCTTATCAAAAACATAGAATATAAAGAATAAATTCTAATAATTTTTTATAAATATCTGGATCATAATAAATGAAATTCATAAACATCTCATGTACTAATTTTGAGCATCTCGATGGTCTGGCAAATCACCAAATTTGCTTCCAACCAACCACTAAAACTTCAAATTTTTTGCCGGTTGTGGAATTTGAGTGAATTATCAAACGGGCAAAAGCTTTATGCCCGTCATTTTCTCTAAAATCATCTTAAAATCCTGAATTTGGTATTCTTTTAGTGTAATTGGAGCCCATCATATTTGGTGTTTTTAGTGCCTTGGAAATGCTCTAAAAGAGTTAGATTGTGTTTGGTTTACGTAATGAATTATGTCGAAATTGGAATTTATCAAAAAAAATTGAATGAAATGTGAAATCAGGTTTAACCATACGTTTGGTTCTGTAAAAAAATTGAAACCTATCTATTTTGTTCGTGAATATACTAGTATATAAATAAAGCAAGAAAGATCAATATGTAAGTCGATTGATTATTTATCTATACTATATTATAAAGCATTTGGCTAAAACTCTTAAAAGCTCTTAAACCCTTCCCATATATGAATTCGTGTAACTAACTGCAGATAAACACAATTAAATACAGGATAAACATCTCATTTTAAATATAAAAAATCTAAAATATAATTAGTATGATCATTAAATTCTAATAGAATACTTAATTATTATCTTTATAAAATTTATAATATTAAACAAAAAATAAATTGTTTTATTATTTAACTTAAATTAAATTATATAAAAAAATTATATTCTATATTATAAATCATTTGGCAAAAACTCTTAAAAAACATTTTTTATGCATAAAATATTGTTTATTAATGCATATTACTTAAAACTCAATATTACAAGTAAATTGTGCGTAAGTACAACTTATTAAAACTTCATATATGAATTCGTGTAACTAACTGCAGATAAACACAAT
>NC_037537.1:27564282-27579410 GCF_001531365.2 Cynara cardunculus var. scolymus
ATAATTAATTAATATATGTAATTATAATATAGATAAAAAACCTGGAGGATATAATAGGAAAGTATTTAAAAAATTGAAGGGTTAAAACTAAAAATATTAAAGGGTTAAAATTGAAAAATAAAATAAATAAATTTTAATTATTTTATTATTTCATATAGGTGGGGGTATAGAAAGAGTAGGGAGAAGAAATAGGACGGGGTGGCGTTAGAATACCCCTTCTTTATTTATGAAAGATTTTAAAACCTAAAAAGAATTTTTATTTTATTTTTTTATTCATTTATATTTCATCAGTTTTTCAAATGTGATGGTTTTCAACTTTTAACGATCACCCACTTTTTAAAAATGTAACTGATTTTACGATAATAATTTTTCTAAAAAAAGTCTTAGAGGCTGTTTGGTAATTGCTGAATGGTTTGATGCGAAATGATTAAGTGGTCAGAATGATTAAGAGGCTCTCATGATATAGTGCAAAATGAAATATAATTGTTTGGTAATTGTGTACAATGAAATTAGGGCTCTTAATGGTCAAGGGAGATCCACGATACAAAATCATTCAAAGAGTTTTAGAACCATTAAGAGACAGACTTTTTTTTGTCAAACAAGATTCATCTTTTAACGATTCAGAGGTTGCCTCTTAATGGAACTATTAAGAAGTAAACAAACAACCCCTTATTTTATGTGATGGATTGCGATGACACCAAACCCTCTATTCAAAATACCACTTAGGAGTTTTTTGTTTACCTCTTAATAGTTTCATTAAGAGCCAGTTTCTGAATCGGTAAAAGGTAAACCTTGTTTGACAAAAAACAAATATGTCTCTTAATGATTATAAAACCTCCTGAATGATTTTGTATCTTGGACCTCCCTTAACCATTCAGCGCTCCAATTTCATTGTAGACATTTACCAAACAATTATATTTCATTTTGCAATATATCATAAGAGTCTCTTAATTATTCTGACCACTTAATTATTCACCAACCATTCAACAACTACCAAACAACCCTTATTTTCACAAAATCGTTTTTTCTAATGTGACAGTTTACATAATTCAATGAATTTGTATATATAGTAACATGAAATTTTTTTAAATCTACATTAGCTGTAAATTTATATATTTTATTAGAATTTATATATTATAATTATTAATGTAAAATATATAATTTATAAATAGTTATAATATATAATTTTTAATAAAATAAATAAATTTGAAAGTAATTTTAAATTTAAAAGCTCCATTTTACTAGCCATATTAGCAAATAATATTGAATTGAATGCCACATCATTCTCCATATCAGTATTAGTAACCAGTTAATGTTTAAACCGCTTACTCAGATACTTAAATGTTTAAAACTTTAGTTTTTAGGTACCAAGATTGAAGTTTTGAAAGTATGTAACCCAAAATAAGAATCAAATTAAAGTACGTTACTTTTTCATGCAATTTGTCCATTACAAAATTCAAAAGGTATAGCTATAACTGAAATCAAATAATGATAACAAATTAATTAAAATTATAGATAGTTAAAATAATTTTTATAAAATCTAATGAATGAAATATATGAAACTGCAGAGAAGGCTAATTGGGCCATTCAGCCCAACATGGCCCAGTTTTCTTAAAAGCAAACCCTAATTGCATACAATAAGAACCCTCCAAAACTTTGAACTGACGGCTTTCATCTTTTTTCTGCAAATCTACTAGTTTTAGGGTTTTGTTTCTTCTCAATCTGCAGAGATGGTAAGCCCTTCAAGCATCCATTTGTCTTAATCCTTATGAAAATTGATTGATTTCTTGTATTGATAACTATGGTTGCCGTTTGTTGTTTTGTAATTTGCTGATTGAAGGGTAAAGGAACAGGGAGTTTCGGTAAGAGGAGGAACAAAACACACACACTGTGTGTGAGGTGTGGCCGGCGCAGCTTTCATTTGCAGAAGAGCCGCTGCTCTGCTTGTGCGTATCCTGCTGCTCGCGTCCGAAAATGTATATCGCTTTCTCTCTCTGTTTTATAAATGTATATACGATTTCAATTAGTTTTATACTTGATTGCTTTTAAGAATATGCATGTGATTGCTTGTGGTTTTATTTGATTGTCATTCGTGATTAGACGAGCTGTGATTTGATAGAGATATGTAATTGCTATTTAGAGCAATTTAGGAGGAAATCGATTTGGTTTTGTTTCTGATATTTTGCTTATTTGATCCATCATCTGGTATAAAATTGTTGTATGCAAACTTTTTATCGTCTGTTTTCCCTTCTAAATGGCATCATCAGTCGAACCAGCAATTTAGCGTGTTGTTTATGCTATTAAATCTCTTTCGGTATCTCTAGAAAGCGATAAAATTGTGAAAAACTAAACATCTAAATAAGAACCATTAGAGAAACAAAGCTGTGTTGTTCTATTTTGATGTGTGTGCATACATTTCAACTTGTATACACACTGATGACTCTCTTAAGCCCAATTATGTTGATGTTTCTTGGATTTTATATGTCGAAAGTACCATATTTACAGCTTGTGGGGGTTCAGTTATTGGAATAAACAACCTGCACACTTACCCTCTGATAAACAATTGAGAGCCCAAGCTATAATCCCTAACATGGAATTGATGGTTTTGGAAGTGGGTTTGAAGGGATCATCTTTTTGGCTCTTCTCTTTGTTCTTCCTGTTGGGTCTCTGCTATTGATAAGTGTCTCCTCTCTGTCTCTCCGTGTATACGTATATGTATGTATGTATGGATACTCAGACGCTCTATACACATTCATACAAGTAGTAGTGGCCCGTCAAGTGTCCAACAGGCATGGAAACTAAGTTTGTCAAATGACAACCATTTCATGCCAGATTATTGGTGATTGCTGATAGAAGTTTTTTAAGTGGGTGGATATAGATACATATGTAGAAACATGTGAAATTGAGCATCAATCAGCGAACTTGAATGTTGGTAAAAGCATTTCTTTAAATGATGCATGCATTTCATAATGGATTTTGATGATTGTTTCTCAAAGTTTATGAAATGATTGCTGGTTGTTTACTAATTACTCTCTCGTTTTAAACACAACAATTTTTACGTGCACATAATGTGATTCTTGCTTACTACTCAATATAGTCATCTGTTGGTTCTATGGAATTTATTGGCATATTAACTTATGGTGAAACTTGTATTTTGCATGCTGAGGATCTGAAAAGTAGAGTTTGTTCAGAAAATTTCAAGACTTTTAGGATACACAACTTATTAGAAATACTAATGTCTGCAACTTGGTAATGGAACTTTCTAGTATCGATGTTTACGCCTTTGTTTTTATGTTTCAGACAACTGGAGTGTGAAAGCAATCAGAAGGAAGACAACCGGAACCGGCCGTATGCGTTACCTTCGTAACGTTCCTCGCAGGTTCAAGAGTAACTTCAGGGAAGGTAAGCTGGTTTCTTTTGTTTACTAGATTCAAATTACATGTAGGTGCTGTTTACTTACAGCTTCATGACCTTAATGGTCAGAGTGGCTTGTTTGGTCAACCATACAGGAGTGTATCTTTATGGCTTAATCATCAAGCAATTTAACACATAATGGTTAATTAGTCTCTTGTGCCTTTGTACATACAGTTTTATTTAACCGTTACCAAAATTTTAAATATTTATAAACAGGCACCCAAGCAACCCCAAGGAGCAAAGGAGCAGTTGCCAGCGCTTAAAAAATGAAGTACAATTTTGTCTGTTTTTTGTATTGATACTATTTTATATGGTTTCCAGAAAACCAATCTTTGGATTTTTTTTGTTATTTCTGAGCACTAGAATGCTTCATGCTTTATTTTTCAATGTGAGAACTGTCACTTTTTATTACTTCTTGCCTGTCAGTCGTATCGCGTTTTCACAGGCTAAAAAGAGAACCATGGCCGTGTGGGAAGCGAACGGGCCCTGTGTTTGTATCTGGTTTCGAGTTTTTTTAGTTGATTCGACAATTCTTGATTTTGGCGTACTCGAATGAATGATATTAATTAGGGGAAAGTATGAGAAACCCAAATGCGAATTATGAATGTACGAATTAATTTCTATTTTTACTGAACCCAACAAAGGAATTCCTTAGCTTACTGATTCTATTGAAACACCTATGTAAATAGCAATCATATAACTTAATGGTTTTTATTTTTTATTTTCTTTAAATAAGTATTAGATAATTACTATTATATTTTTCAGTAAAAAATATTATTATTATTATTAAATAATCTTAACACTTGATATATAAAATTACCTTTATCAAATACTACAAATTTGATAAAAAAATGTTTTTAAATGCAATTACAAAACTCACAACATTGATAAACTAAACTAATTTGTTCATTAAGTTATATATATATATATATATATATACAAAGTTATTTTTAAAATTTAAATAGTAAACAGATTATAATTATTTAATTTGCTTTGAAATGTAATATTTATTAATTGAAAATTGTCATTTAATTTTAACAATATTTTATTAAATAACTATTTTTAAATCAAATGATAATTACTTATTGGTTACAAAAAATAATTGTATAATATAATTACTATGGTTTAATAAAATGGTATGAAAATAAATAAATATATTATTTTTTATTATTGTACTATTAAAAATGTTTTTTAATATTATTTTTCAATCTGCGTTTGAAGTTGATCTTTTAGTGTTGAATGTACTTACTATTTTTAGTGATTTTAGTGTTTTGTTTTTAATGCTTAGGTGGAGATGGTCTAATAGAGGTTTTTATAAAGAACAAATTGTATGAAAAAGTAACGTACTTTAACTTAATCTTTATTTTGGTTAACGTACTTTCAAAACTTTCATTTTTGTACTTAAGATGTAAAATTTTAAACATTTAAGTATTTGATTAACAGGTTGAAACATTAAATGGTTATCATGTTAATGTAGCGAGTGATGTGACATTGAACTCAATATTATTTGCTGGCGTGGTTAGTGACATAGAATTTTTTAAATCTAAAATTAGTCTTCAACAGGTTACCTGAGTAGTTAAATGTTTAAAACTTTACATCTTAGGTACTAATATAGACGTTTTAAAAGTACGTTATCCAAAATAAAAATCAAGTTAAAATACAATTTACCCTTTTTAAACTAAATAATTAAATTTTTAAATCTACCCTAATTAATGCACAAGCAGACAAGAGTTGATAAAAAAGATACATTTATTAAGTTGTTGTTCGGAAACCAGAAGGGTGGTGCCTGATTGGTTTGAGCTTGGCTCCAAAGGTCAAAAGTACCTGGAGGTCCCAGGTTCAAATCCAAGGAGAAATAAAAATCCTCTTGTGATCACAGAGGTTCAAATGCGGTGACTCCGGACTATCTGCAAAGCAGGTGGTCGTCCTGAGATTAGTCGGCTCGCATAGTGAGTTGAATATCTAAGTTAATAAAAAAAAGTTGTTGTTTGGTTAACTAAAGAAAGGTAATTATTGCATGTCATTTATTATGAAGTAGATACATATACAAGTATAGTGAAATGTTTCCCCAACACAGATGTAAAGCAAATAAGATTGCTATCAACCCTCCTGGTTTTTATGTTGTTTAACTTCAAACAGACATTTGAACCATTGCTTCTTCCAAACAGCATCTTGTTGCTGCTCAAGCCATGAAAGAAAGCAGCTATCCAATAAGCAGAAAAGGTTCACATAAAGCAGTTGGTACCTGACCGGTACGAACCGGAAGTTTGCAACTTGAACGATTGGCCATATCCCGCCTTCTACGAGCAACGCCGGAATAAAATCTCTTTTCACATCTTCCTTCACTTGATTTACGTTCTTTCCCGATGCAAAACCCATGTAACTGAAGAAAACTAATAGATCCACCGGCCCAAATATGATACCGTCAAGTGCTACTTTAGTCGCAACAAACCGCATGGATTTGGGTTGGTATTGAAGTCTTAGCCTTAAAAATTGATCTAGCCCTTCATACCTGCAACGCAACAACCATAATCATGTTATGACGCTTATTAGGGGTGTTCAAAAAACTGCTGGACCGCTCAAATCGGTCAAACCAAGTCAAACTGGACCGGTTTTGGTGGTTTGGATAGTCTGGCGGTCCGGTCTGGTCCGGTCTGAAAAATAGTCAAACTGCTCGGTTTGATTGAATCGGATCGGATGCACTTAAATCCATTGGATTTCAATGATGAACACCTCTACCGTCTCTAGTTTAATTCCAAAAAATCTTGAAAATACACGAGAATATTACTCTGTAAAATCCGAAAAGAATTACTAACCAGAAGTGACCAACCGGTCCGACGAACGCCATTCCAAATAAGCTCGTGGTAGCCACACGTTTCCACTTGATACGTAATTCTTGATCTTCCTTCTGTTGAGTTATCGACATATTACCAATGTATCATTTTAATCGTGACCACGGATATGATTTACTTCAATGTTTTATCCTTTCCCTTACACATTTTATGCGGTTCAAAAAGTCCAAATGAGATAAATCCTGAACGGGCCTCAGATTTATCGAACCTATTCATGAATGAATAAGAGAAAATTTTGCAAGAACTACATGTGAATATGATAAACACAAGATGAGAAGTTAATAACTAGCTACCGAATCCCAACCACATTAGGGATAAACAACAACTCGAAGAAAGGGTAGACACCACCCTCTGAGGAGCCAGTGAGACACCGGTCATCACGGAAGAGGTAAACCAATGCATGCAGCCCAATTGACCCAGACCCGAACCCGAACCATGACCTCAGTTATAAGGATTACACCCACACCTCTACCGCTTGAACAAATCGGTTGGGACAAATCAACAACTCAAGACTACATCCTAATAATTAAAGCTCCAAACTGTGACCATTTTTTAACATCTGAGAAGCCATTTTGATTTTCTTTCTTTCAAGAAAGCTCTCAAGAAACCAAGCCATTTTCTTACAAAAATGAGTAAAGGCTGTTTGGTTGGTTTCCATTATGTCCTATATAGATAAAGTTGTCTGTATAGATTAATTTGTCTGTATATACTGGGAAGATTTTTGTTTAGAGAGTTTTTTTCATAGATGGATGGAGCAGACATGTAACATGTTCTTTAATTGGGAGGGACACCGTTAGAAAATAACTTGGCTCTATGCATAAAGTTCTCCGTAGAAGCTTATTGAATACACTTTCAAACTGTCATGTATAGTCAACCGAATAAGATACGAGTCCCGTTAAGCTTGTTAAGTTGCTACAAACAAACCTAAATGTTATATCATTGTTTATTATGCATTTAATGTTTATATAGGACAAATACAACAAATAAACTCAAACACACTTTTCGTCTGTTGTATCATTGTTCCATATGAAGTTTCAGCCACATTAGGGTTCATACTCAAATACCTCTGGATTATAATATATTTCAACAATTAAGAACCCATTTGATCGTAATTACAGCAAATCTAGACCATTTGATAACAACTTACCAACAAAACTAATCGACATAATCAGAGAACACTCTCAACAAGAACAAAAGCGATTCGATCACAAATACTCGCAAACCAAAACCAATTTGATCTCAAAGAAATCAACAAATATTTAAGCGTAAATCACAACGAAATTCTGGAAATACAAAAGAACGAAGAACACTTACAGAAATTGAAACCGATTTGTTCTTGAGAGCAGTGGAATGAGTAACCGCCTGAGCTGCAATATCACCGATTCCCCAAATCAAACCGGAGCTGATGATCTGCGTTTTCACCGGATGTACAGATAAACAATTTTGATACCATCTCCAAAGCTTCAACAGTACCATACCATCCAGATTTCTGAAGCAAAACGAGAAATGAACTGGAAATTTCTAGGGTTTATATGGATTTTAACTGAATGAAAGTTCTGTTCTCATCTTTTCAAGCAATCAATGTAAAGGTTATGAAGACCAGCCTTCCTTTTTGACAGAAATTCTTGCTGTTTGTGCCGAAATCCTTTTCTCGTGTCTCGAAAGGGTTGGTAGCAATTGGAATCAAGAATTTGTACCAGAAACCGAAAGATTGGTTGAAATGCAATTCAGGGGTTTGTTGAAAGAAATTGAACTACACCAGAGTCTCGTTTGTCGTCTATGGGTTATTTAGGACTTTTTCCTACGCCCAAAATAAATTATCCATAAATATTTAGGGTTGTTTGGGTTTGCACATTTCCGAGCACTTATCAACTCCGAGCACTTATCAACTTATTATAAGTCATAAAATTTTAACTTTTTTAGAAACTCTTTATTACCGGTTTGACACTGGTATAAGTTGTTTATCCAAACACTTAAAAGTGCTTATTACCGGTGACACACCGAAATAAGTCAATAAGTTATTTTTATAAGCAATCCCAAACACCCCCTTAGCAAACGATTGATTATTGATAACTGATAATTCTAACTGGTCTTGCTGAGGCTAATAGGGATTAGGATCAAACCAAGACTTATTTTGTATTTAGTTATAGTTGTCTCACTCCTTTACCAACTCAACTATACACCGAATGCGTTACCAACAAATATCTTACTTCGAACTTAGACCCGGAGTCTCTTGCAAACCAACTCTACTAAGAAAAACTTGTGTATTGATTGTAGTTTCAAAATACATATCGTGACGACACACTAAATCGATATGGTTGTACCTTTTACGAATCTAATTTTTTTCACCTTTTCGACAGAGGAATAATACAGTGGCATGTGCCACTGTCCCTGGGATGAACTCCCCTTCCCCATCTTTGTGTTTCGACCAGAATCACCTCCATGTGTCTACAAAATGTATAAACCTATCTGAAACTACTAAACTTTCTCAATCTCACCAAATACATGCGTTAATTCTACTACACAATCTTAGATAAAGTAAGAGAAGTTTACTATCGGCGTTTCATAAAGAGAGGTGGAAAAGAGAGCGAGAGATCAAATTGATGACGAATAAGGGTTGAATTGTGCAACGGGTTCAATGATCATGCGAGATTCCAGCTAGGGTTTAGCCATGGGAGATGAGGTTTTGGGTTTAAAGCTTCGAACTTTCTACCATCAATGTATAGAAAGAAGAAGAAGACGATGGATTGATGGTGGGTTTCTAGTTAGATACTTTCCATCGATGCGATTCTGTTTGCCAACGACTAGTACTCTACAGGCAAGGAACATATGCATTGTCAACTTGTACGATAAAACAAAGTAAGGAAAAAAAAATGTAAAACCGACATAAATACCCTCATGTGCTAGGCACATTGGGTGACTTAACTGTATTTTTTAACGGTTGTTAGTGGGAGGGACCGTAAACATAACAAAATCCAAAGAGAAAAGAGAAACTTGTAAGGAAATAAACTATAGGGACTATATCCAGCACTTTAGTTAAATACAGTGACTATTTATGTAATTTACTCTATAAAAAAATTACATATATATGTGAATGTTTCATGCTAGAGCCAAGTCACGTTCATACATTTCTATCCGCTAAGGCGCGTTTTAAGGCGCGTTTGAGACTAACACGTAGCGTTCACACGGGAATAAGTAAATTAATTAATGGGTAAATTGTATAAAAAATAACGTATTTTAACTTAATTCTTATTTTAGGTAACGTATTTTTAAAACTTTTATTTTGATGTTGAAGGTGTAAAATTTTAAACATTTAAGTATTCATTTAACTGGTTGAAGCATTAACTTTTTTTTCTAATAACCATAATACATAAAAACTAATTTTAGAATAAGATATCCATATCAGCAAATAATATTGAGTTGGATATCGCATCACTCACCAAATCAGTATGGTAACCAATTAATGTTTCAACATGTTATCTGGGTACTTAAATATTTAAAACTTTACATCTTAGGTACCAAAATGAAAGTTCCAAAAAATACATTATCTAAAATAAAAATCAAGTTAAAGTATGTTACGTTTTCATGCAATTTGCCCATAATTAATTTACAAAAAAAAATACTTCATTACACAGTTAAAATGATACAAAATTTTAGATATGCATAATTATGATTCTTTTTTATTAAGCAAATGACATCATTACCTTTATTTAATTTGTCTCTTTTCACAACTGTTAAATATTTGTGTATTAGTTAAGGACAAATTTGAGAATCCGGTTATTACTTTTAAAAGTAAACACTTATTTTAGAATAAATATAAATGAGAACACGTATTTTAGGACGGAGGGGTAATAATTATAATCACAATTCACAAACAATATTGAACACTTCATACTTTTGAAACTTAAATATTTGTATTGTAAATTGTTGTGATAATATACGAAGTCCCAATATCACTCTTTAAAAGAGCTCTTAAGGAAAAAACATGAGGTTTCAAAAAAAAAAAAAAAACAATATATATATATATATGTATATATATATGTGTGTGTGTGTGTGGGGGGGGGGGGGGAGGAAAGGTTCAAACGAGAACTACGAGAATGTGAGATCATCTTTTTAATAAAGACAATCACATGTGATACTATTATTCCATCACATATGATACACATGTGATACTAAATCAGAGACACGGACGATTTTCGATTCGATCTTGGTTGTAGGCCAAGTCGCCCTTATACCACACTAAACCCCCTCACAAGTATTATCACATGTAATAAGAGTGTTGTTGATATAATACTATAATCTATCAAGACCATCACATGTGATGCTAAATCATAGACGCATACAACTTTTGACGCGGCCTAATTCGTAGAACACATCGTCCGCGCATCACAGGGTCCCCTCAAGCGTATTATCACATGTGATAAAGATGTTCTTGCGTTCTCGTAAAATGAAGGTGTTCTTGTTTGAACCTCCGCTTATATATATATACATATATATATATATATACATATATATATATATATATGTATACACACACGCGAAGAAAATGATCCAAGTCTGGTTGATATGGAACTACAACAATATTTTTCATAAATAGGTTCACCTGTTATGACTTCAGGTTATTTGTAATTACTTAGGGACTAATCGTTGTACATAATTTGATCCGAAAACTCACGATTAAAAAAAAGAAGTATTTTGCTGATATTTTAGTAAACCAACTTAAAGAATTACAAACATCTATTTTATGTTTTTGATGTGTTTAGACTGTTTGATTTCTGTAATTTTACTTAAACTGGTTTATTTTTATATAAATATATTGTATAAGGAGGTGTAAATAAATACGATTAATTTGATTCAAAGATGTCATTTAAACGATGGTTAAGAATTTATTTTTAAAACTAAAAGAATTTATTTTATTTTCAATCTAAATAAGCGAAATACAATAATTAAAATTAAATAAAATTATTTCAGAAAAATAAACATATTATCATCTTTAACTTAATATGTATATTATCATACTGTAGTTTCTTTTAGAGTAAATTACATATTTCGTCCCTGTGGTTACATGAAATTGTGGATTTAGTCCCCTAAATCAAATCATTAGATATACGGTCATTATGATTTCATTTTTATAATGCATTGTATGTCTTGCCCTAACTCTATTACACCAAGTTCCGTTAAACCACTCATATGCATTTTTACCTAAGGTGTAACGGAACTTGGTGTAATGGAGTGGTTTAACGGAACTTGGTAGGGCTCTTGGATTTTGTCACTGATATACAATATATGTTATAAATAATAATATTTGCTCATTCTGCTCCACTCACACCCGAAAGAAAGCTAGCTCATCTCTCAGACTGGAAGCGAAGCGCTATGCCGGGGCGGGGGGACGGGAAAAGAAACGGCTCCGAAGAAAGAAATTGGGGTAGCTTGACGACTGACTAAACAGGACATATGGCCAGGCAGGACGATACTTTTCTAAATAAAAATAATATATAAAATGACAAAATGTATTCTAGACATAATGGAGTTAAGTTGACAGAGTTAACACAAGGAACCTAATGGGTAACAAAAATGAATCCATAATAACCCTACATATAATTATTTGAATTAGGGGACCTAACCCAAAACTTTATGTAACCACAGCGACTAAATTTGTAATTTACTCATTTTTGTTATTTTCATTTAAACCCCTCCTTTAATTGAAATTGTATTGACATGGTCATTTGTAGCAGGATGCCACCTGTAAACCTTTTTCGTCAACGTCAACCAATACAAACAATTTTTTGGCTCAATCAATAACCAACTTGTCATTCATCCTATTATATTATTCAATTAAAATTAAAATAAATATTTAAATTTTTTGTAAATTAAATAAATAAAAGAATTTGAGGAAAGATCTTCATTAATTATAATTGACTAGTTATGTATCCGTGAAATATGGCGAGAACCGTGAATTTTAATGATTTTGAAGTTTCACTAGTTTTATTATAGAAGATTTAATGATGATATAAGTTACATTTGGTCTTTACATATTAATACAATTTGAATAAATAAGAATTATGGTTTCAATTACAGTCTATTGATGAAAAAATTGTATGACAATTTAAAATCCAATATATTTAAAATCCAACATATTTAAACGACTCAATGAATGTGTTCGATTTACATTAAGAGCAAAAAATCAAGAGATCGAGAGTTCTAGAGTAATTGAATGAGAGATAAATGAGAAAACTTTTAATAACTTATGGTGAATATCAGTTTGAATCTCACATTGGGGGATAGAGAGAATACATAAAGGTATGAGAGGGTGAAGGCATGAGTGAAATGTGTCAAAAGTATATTAGGAACATAAAATGAAAATGTAATAATATGCATTGATAACTTGTACTACATGTTAATTTAATTGTAGATTAAAAGATTTTAAGACTGAATGCATAAAGTAGTAATACTTAATGCATTATGAGTTGTTTTTAAGACTTTGTGCATAAATGTATAGTACTTTATAGATTAAAAATTGTTTATAAGACTTTTGATAAATCTGGTTTATAAGGTAGTATAGATGATTAAGAGGGTGTTTGAGATTACTTATTTAAAGCAACATATACTTTTATATAAAAGTCCTTATCAACTTATTATAAGTTAGAATGATTTAATTTTTTCAAAAACTTATTATTAACGGTTTGACACTGGTATAAGTTATTTATCCAAATATTCAAAAATACTTATTACAGATGTCACACTAAAATAAGTCAATAAATTATTTTTATAAGCAATTTCAAACACCCCTAACATTAATACAATACATCAAGATATACCGTATTAATTTCTATGATAAATTCCGGTACATTCAATAGATAAGGAATCTAACAAGATATTTTGTCTGCTTCCTTCATTCCAGCAAACCTGCTCCCAACGAGGAAGGAGAAGCTCTATAAATAGCATCCGCCATTTCACTCCACCAAACCTGCTCCCATCGTTTCACTTCTTTCTCGTCTTCAATTATATCTACTTTCAGTTCTCAGACGCAATTACTTCTTCTTCTTCTTCTGATCATTCCATTTTTTTGAAAATTGAAGCTGTTTCTGTTGATTTTGTAGCAAAGACTTCGCTATCTACTGGATTTTTCAAGGTATGTATCGCATCCTGTTTCTTAATATTGGTTGAATTCCTTTTTGAGATGAATGTATTCAACCGGATCTGGAATTTGGTATTTGAATTGATCGATCGGTTGAGTTTCGTGTTCTGTGGAAGTGTCTAATGCATCAATTTATGATCATATCCTCCGTTTTTGCGTTAATATTGAAGGAAATTAAAGTAAAGAGAAATAGGATTAAATTTCAGGAGTTGTAAGCTAGCTCCAACCCTATTGCCGGTGCCGGTGCCGGTGCCGGTGCCGGTGCCGTCCCGATGTCAATCGTCTTAACTTTGGATCTACAACTTTCTCCCACTTAAATGCTTTTTAGCTTATCATTATGTACATGAAAAGGTTTCCTTCTCCATCTAAATCAAGTAAAATTAATTATTGTACATTAATTGCTATATAGCTCTTCCTTCATAATAAGTGATGCTCTGATAATGATAGCTAAACTTTTACAATTTCGGGGGTTTTTAATTTCCAAACTAGCTGATATCACTGTGCAGGGTGATTAATAAGAAGTCCGATAAGATACAATGGGTGAGTCCGATGCCATGATCCAACAGCATCCGCCACACGAACTGGAATCAGAACTGGCACAGCCACCAGATCCGGAATTGGCACAGGAACTGGCATCGACTCTAGCACAGGTATTGGAACCAGTACTACTGGCACAGGAACTGGAATCGTCAAAGGCACCGTCATCGTCACAGGCACCAGAACCAACACTGGAACCAGTATTGGCACAAGAATTGGAATCGACGCTAGAACAGGCACCGGAACCAGCGCTGACACAGGAACCAGAAATGGTACCCGTGGTCCCACAGGCACCAGAAACGGCACAGGCACCGGAACCAGCACAGATCAATCTTCCTTGTCAAGATTTACTTAATGGTAAGTTCTATCAATCACACAAAAAAATCATGTTTGACTACAAGTCGACTTTCTACCAGTGAAAAACTGCACTTTACATTATTTTTGAATTCCTTAACCTTGCTTCATTATTGGGAGGACTGGCTTTAGTGTTCTTAGAAACAGGCCAAGTATGCTGCTTAAAAATGCATAACTTTTGTTATAGGTCTCCGTTTTAGACCCACGAAATGCCAATCCGAAGCTTAAAACAAGGTGCACGCCTGGATAGGACCTGAATTTTTAGAGGCCGTAAAAGTCGTTTATACATGTTTCGAGCCAGATTTATGTTTTTCTTTTTGCTAGTCCATTTTCTATTTGGGCTTTTATGTTTAGCCTGTCATCTCTTTTCAGGCCCGTTTCATTTTGAACTATTTTTAATGTAAAATGGATGGTCACTGGTTCAATAACAGAAACTTATGGGGTGTTTGGTTCACATAATGGAATTTGATGGAATTGGAATCCATCAAAGGAATTTGACTTTGAAAGAATTGGAATGGAATTTGATGGAATTTGACCATGCATTTGGTTGGTAGGAATTGGAATGAAATATCTCAATAGAATTGAAACAATCGTCTTTGTTTGGACCATCCCACATATCGCCCCACCCACACCCTACCAACCATTATATCACTATTGTCGTCATCATAGCTATCACCCCGCTCCTACCACTCCCACCCCCACTCCACAATAGGTGGGGTTGTTGGGGGTAGGCAGGGTGGGGCGAGGCATTGGGGATGGGGTCAGTGGGTGGCAGGTGAAGACTATAGTGGTAGGATGGTGGTTAGTGGTGGGTTGGAGTAGGGTGGGGGTGG
>NC_037537.1:27579595-27599337 GCF_001531365.2 Cynara cardunculus var. scolymus
GGGTGGCAGTTATGACGATGACAGTGGTAGGATGGTGGTCGGGTGGCTAGGAGTAGATGGGTATAACAGCGACAATAATGGCATGGTGGTTAGTGGTGAGGTGGAGTAGGGTAGGGTGGGGGTGAGTGGCAGCATAGCGATAATAATGGTGTGGTGGTGGGGGTTAGGTTAGGGGCGAGACAGTAACGGTAGTAGCATGGTCGTAGCAGGGATGTGCAGTGAGTGACCGAGGGTGGGTGGGTGTGATGACAACAGTAATGGCATGGTGGTTAGTAGTGGGGTAGGGTGGGTGGCGGTGACAGTAGTGGTGTGGTGGTGGTAGTGGGGGGGTTAGGGGTGGGGCATCACATGCAGTAGTAGCATGGTCGTTGTGCGTGTTGATGGAATTCAATTCCTTCTGATTATGATAAGGATTGATGAATTCCTTAACTTGTGAAATTCATTGGAATTTGAAGGATTTCATCCATTTCAAGATATGAACCAAACAAAGGAATGAAATTTGGTCAAAGGAATTTATCATTCCAATTCCATCAAATTCCTTCGAATTCCGCGAATCAAACGGCCTCTTAGTTTTTCATCCAAATTCCGGATTCTATCCGAATTCGAGTTCTAGCAGAAAGGTTGATATTCGATTGAATCAACAAGCTTTAGAAAAGTGATTCCGGGGTATTCACATAATCAATATGTTTAACCTTCAGTTCAATTAGCATCACTTTAAAAAAGGATATTGTGTTTATCTTTAAAGGAACATGGCATTAACTTAAATTGTTAAATGCTTAGATGGAAGAAGAAGAGAATTCGTCGATACTTGTGTTCCTTTATATGAAGCATCGATCACAGGAGATTGGAAAACTGCAAATGAGATCCTTCAAAACAGAAGATATCAGCTGGTACGTTATAGTATCACTGAACATTGTGACACCGCACTTCACGTTGCTGCATCCGCTAGCAACACTGAAAGCACCAAGTTCGTGGAAAATCTTGTGAAAATGATGAGAATGGAGGACTTACAGCTTCAGAATAAAGGTGGCAACACTCCCCTTTGTTTAGCAGCTGCAGCTGGAAACGTGGACATTGCTACGATTATGGTGGATATGAACCAGGAGTTGCTGAAAATCCCTAATTGTAGCAGACAGACGCCACTCTATATTGCTGTTTTATTTAGAAACAAAGCTATGGTGAATTACCTCTACGATAAGTCTCCAGAAATGGATGCTCTAAGTTGGACGCCTACAGAAAAGGGGTGGGTTTACTCCAAATGTGTCGAGGTTGATCTCTTCGGTAAGTAACTGTTGCAAAAATCTTATAGTTGATTAATTAAACTTGGACCATTTTTCTTCCATATATGTTGGAATCTCTCTTCTTTCAGTCAAGAACTCTATTCGAGGAGTGGGGTTCCACATTGACTATTAGTTGCACATTCCACAATCAGCAGGACCATTGTTTCACAAATTTTGGTTGCCTATTGTTGCTTTATTCGTGACATTTTTCCTTTCAAATCATTTGCAGATACGGCACTAAAAATATTTGGACGCCACCCCGACATTCCTAAAAGAGAAAATGCACTCGGACTTTTGGCTAAGAAGCCTTGTGCATTTAATGAAATAAAACCGCATATTGTCTGGAGAATCGTCAGTACAAGTATCTTTCATACTATATACATTCAGCATATATTACTACGTTAGTTTATAATAAAAAGGCTAAATATCATGAAAAGTTAAGAAGAGAATATTAAAAGAAGATTCATACGTGAATCATTGAAAAAAATCCATTTAAAAATGCATACGTGAACCAACGTTACAGATTATACATATTGATTCATATATTTATCTTCAAATTCAATGATTCAAACATGAGCCTTTCATTAATCCTCCCTTCTTACCTTCTCGCGATATTTAACCTTTTTATTTGAACCAGTATTAATACTTTTAAGTATTTTTCTTACTTGATATTGTTGCTTTCGTTTTTGGCAGTCACTTGTAATAAGGTCGGACCTGTTGCAAAAGAAAGTAAAGCCATGCAATTGCTAAAAGAAATTTGGGCAAGTATTGAAGAAAAGCCAAAGAGCGAAATAGATGGGATACTGAGAGGCCCCCCAACTGTGAAAGATAGGAAGCGAACATACCCCTCTCGAGTACTTTTTGTTGCTGCCGAATTCGGGAATACTGAATTTGTGGTTGAGCTTATTCGTAAATATCCTGATCTTATATGGAAGCAAAACGATGATGGTCAAAGTATCTTTCACATTGCTGTCTCTCATCGTCGTGAAAGTATCTACAATCTTTTATATGAGATAGGCTCAACGAAGGCTTTCATAACTTGTCTCAAAGACCGAAAAGGCAATAATATGTTGCATTTAGTTGGAAAGAAGGTAGAGAAAAACCAACCTCCCGATGTGTCGGGAGTGGCTTTTCAACTACAACGTGAGTTATTATGGTACAAGGTACATCATTCTCTCCAAGATTTTGAATTTCTAACCATGTATACGTTGAAGACGTTTAAGTTAGTAATGGAGGATAAGGGTCTATATCGCTTAATGAGCTTCATGAGACTCATTGGTTATTCAGTCAGTTGTACATACCTATTTGGCAGTGGTTTAATGATATAGAAAGCGGCTTATTCAATAAGCTTCTAGAGGGAGCTTTATGCAGAAAGCCAAGTTTTTTCCGAACTTGTCTCTCCTAATTAAAAAAACACACTCCTTCTATCTATAAGAAAACCCTCCTAAACAAAAACCTTGTCAATCTATATAAACAGATTGTGTAGTCTACACTAGGGGTGCTCGACCAACCCGATCAACCCAACCCAACGCGAAATAACCTAACACGAAGCAACTCGATGTCTAATCGAGTTGTAAAATTGTCAAACTGTAGGTATTGGGTTACTATTATTTGAACCCAACCCAACTCCACCCAACCCGATGAACCTGATGTCCTTTTATTTATTGGATTTAATATGATTGTTGAATTTATATTAATATATATACATTAGACAATTACACTATCATGTATGCTTTTCATATACACATATTTTCAATCTATTCATATCTCTATATAACTCATTCATATATATGTTCAATGACTGTGAACATATATATGTAAATTGTATCAAATGGTTGATGATGAAAAGAAATTATGAGTAGAGAAATAACATATTCAAGGTTAGAAGAATATTTTAATATACCAAAGTATCAACCTGACCAACCCGTACGGGTTGGGTTGCACTTTGGTTTGGGTTGGGTTAAGATTTTTCCAAACCGCAAGCATTGGGTTGAGTTATTCAAATGTCTTCAACCCAACCCATGAGCACCCTAGTCTACAAAGATAACTTTACTCATTCAGCACTTTATGAAAAATCAACCAAAGAGCCACTAAGTTATACTAGTAATAGAGGATGTTGATCATCTCATATTTTGTGTTGCAGGAAGTAGAGTCTATGATCCCTCCACATTACAAAGACCAGAAAAATGATGATGACCAAACACCACACGAATTATTCACCAAGACCCACAAAGATTTAGTTTCCGAGGCCGAGAAGTGGATGAAGGGAACGGCTAGCAAATGCATGGTGGTTGCCGCACTTATAGCCACCATAGTATTTGGAGTCGCTTTTACAATTCCGGGTGGATATAATGAAAACAACGGCTTTCCTTTGTTCCTCCACGAAGGACCTTTCATAGTGTTCGTCGTATTAGATGCCATTTCTTTGATCTCATCCGCGACTTCAATCCTTATGTTCTTATCCATCCTCACTTCGCGTTATGCCCAAAAGGATTTCATAGAATCGTTACCCAAAAAACTAATGGTAGGTCTAGCAACACTTTTCTTCTCTATCATGACCATGATGATCGCATTTAGTGTCAGCTTCTTTGTGCTATACCGTCACAGGTTTATCCCGATAGCAATTGTAATTAGCGTACTTTCTCTTATACCCATCATTGCGTACGCTAAACTACAATATCCTCTTTTGGTGGATGTGTTCCGTTCAACATTCGGATCGAGGTATCTCTTTAAGCCGAAAGAGCGAATACTTTACTATCAAAATCCAAGGGTGTAAGTGTTGTAGTTATTAGTTGTGAATTTGAGATTTCTTCTGTAGATTTTTTGTTAGGAAGAAAGGGATTAGAATTTTGATTATTTGTACGTGAAGGATTTGTGCTTTTCTTAGTTGAAATGTATTTCTGGTATTGCTTCCATCCCGGGCTGGCCCTGGCCACGTGCGGCCCGTGCGACCGTACAAGGCATCAAAGCCAAATGGGCATTAAGCTGTCATTTATTACTAGATTTAGGTTTAATAATTTGGGAATTGGACAGATGAACTTTAACTATAAAAACAGGGCCAAGGTCTAGTAGTGATAATACCGAATGCACATCGTTGGAAAAAGTTGGAAAGTTGGAAAAGTTTTTGTTTGCATAAAGTTGTCCGCATGAATAAAGTTGTATGTATGAATTAATCTGTTTGTATAAGTTGGAAAAAATTTTGTTTAAGAGAGTTTTTTTCGCATATGTAAGGAGCATTTTTTTAGTTGGAACATGTTTGGAAAAAAAAACTTAGCGTTCTATATAAAGTTCCCGCTACAAGTTTACTGGATAAGTCATTTTCTATATCATTCAGCCACTATGAAACAATCATACATAGTTGATTGAATAAGTTGTTCCATTAAATTTATTAAGCTGCTAACACAAGGCCCTTAAGCCTTTAGTCGTTAGACCTTAACTTTTGAGTTTTCCTTTTTGCTTACTATGACAGTAATTTGGATGTAAGTTAATATTTTAGTTAAAAACTAATTATAGTGTTCCTTGTCTTTTAGGTCCCATATATTGAAATAAAGTTTCTATTTTGCTAATTTCAATTTGGAAAAGAGAAAGCCGAAAAAGAATGAAACACGATCTTAATCCGTTATTTACCCTTTTATCGTTTTATATTTTGTATTTGAGGTTTTGGTTTTTATGTCCTCCCATTGTATTTTTTTATTATAATTAATAAAAATCAACATGGGATAAGATACTTAGCTTGAACAGATTCCAAACTCTTTAAAAAATAGCATGTTTCGTTGTTTCATTGGCTTAAAAAAAACAGGCTTAGAGGCATTTTTATTATTATTTTCGAACAGAGTATAAAAAATCTTAGGACCGGCACTGCTTCCATCATGTGGATTATTTATGAGAAAGATTTGTCTTTATAATGTTTCAGTATTTTCTAAATGTAATAAGACAAACCTTATATTACATTCCAACTTTCACATAAAAAATGAGACATGACTGAATTACACAAACATGAAAGAGATGCTTTATAAAGGAAAATTAATGTAAATATTCATCTTCTAGCCAACTCTCTCTTATACTCACCAAAAAGTCAGTATTTTCATAAGTGCCTTTGATGTAACTAGCTGAAAAGACACTTTTTTAAAGTAACTCTAAACGTCATTCCCAATTTTCAAGATAAGATTGTCACTTGCGGAGGGTTGAAAGAGTGTCACTAGCAGAGGGGGCAACTTCCGGAGGGTTGAAGAAAGCTTCCTTCTTTTTTTGGTTAAAATACCCCCGCCGTAAGTTGGGGTTGGGTGCTTGTGAAGGTATTGACTTTTTAGTGAGTGAAAAAGAGTTGGGTGGGAGGTGAACTGAGATAGGTAAACGGCTATTTACATTAATTTTCCTCAGAGGTTTGGTTAGAAATTCAAAATACCAAATGTAATAAGCAAAAACAAGTAAACAACCACCATACTTCTTATGGTATATAACAACAATATTTTATCATTCTTGAATTCTAACTTCAAACGAAAGATATTGAATTAGTTTGATTTGGTAAAATTAAACTTAACTCAGTGGATTCTCAAACTTAAAAGTGGGTGATTGAAGAATGTTTTTATATTGCACGATTTAAAAGAACTGCAGTTAAAAATGAAAAAATCTTGAAAATTTAAGGAAATCTGATAAGCACCAAATGATGAAATTTGGGCTCAACTATTTGAGCCCAAACATATACGGTGTTTTAAAAAAAAAAATAGGGCAGTTTTTAAAATGTTTTGTATAAATAGGGAATTTTTAATTTGTTTCACAAAACTAGGGACCTGGTAACTATTTTGAATTCAACCCCATAACAAATTTCAATTACATCCTTACCTTTTTTTTTAGTTATTATTAGAAAAGTATGGTTGTAATACTGCTACATATATTTTGATTTTAATATTTTATTTTATTTTTTATTTAGTATGATCTTATGTGATTTTGAAAAAAAGATGATATTTTTATTTTTGAATAAAATACAAATTTAAAGATATCATAAAAATTTGACAAAAATATATCGATATTAATATCAAATTAACTATTTAAAATTTCTATTTTTTGTGTAATTTTTCAATTCAATTTTTTTATTATAATTTAATTTTAGTTTTAATAACGAAGTAATTTATATTTGGTTTAAAAATATAATTTTCTTATAAAAATAATAATTATTATTTTGTTAGAACTCAATAATTATTTTAATTATATTTTAGATTTTTTAATTTTAAAATGAGATGTTTATCCGCAGTTAGTTACACGAATTCAAACATGGAGCTTTAATAAGATGTACTTATACATAATTTATGTGTAATCTTGAATTTTAAGTAATATGCATCAATATACAGTACTTTATGCATAAAAAATGGTTTTTAAATTATTTTTTTGTCAAATGCTTTATAATATAGTATATATATTATACATTCGTTATATATTTTGTATATATTTAATTATGGTAAATATATAACTAAGAAAATTAATTTCTTATTTTTAACAATTTTATTTTATAAAAAATATCTCATCGGTACTTTTAGTGACACCCCTTTATTTTATTTTATCTTTATATTATATTTTATGTATAAGTTTCTTGTAAATATATATTTGGATTTGTATTATTTTTATTTATGTATAAATTCAAATCAGCTAAAATATTTAAAATGTCTAAAATCAATTCATTTCAAATCGTTTAAAATTGTATAAAATCAAATCAAGGTAAAAAGTTAAAAAATCTGTAAAATCGAATCAACAAAAAAAATATTGTGCAATAAAATCAACATGATTTTACTTGTTAAAAATATGTAAAATTAATTAAGTTAAAAACATTTAAAATTATATGGAGTATGCCACCAACCTCGTCATAATCGAAGAAATTGTCCAAATTCTCAACTAAGATTCAATTCGTTGTGAAAACTGTAATTTTATTTTAATTGAGATTACAAGTAGATTGTGCGTAACTACAATTTATTAAAGCTTTATGTTTGAATTCGTGAAACTAAATGCATGATAAACATATCATTGTAATTATAAAAAAATTTAAAATATAATTAGGATACGTGTTGAGTTCTAACAGAATACTTAGTTATGATCTTTATAAAAAGTTATATTATATACCAAAAATAAATTGTTTCGTTATTAAACTTACAAAAATATATTATTAAACCAAAAATTATATATGTTATTTTTTCAAACTTTTATGATATCTTCAAATTTATATCTTATTCAAAAATAAAAACATATCCTTTTTTTAACCACATAAAATCGTGTTTTGACATCGATAGAGATAAAAATAAAACGAAACATTAACATCGATATGTATCTCGCTGCATTGCGCGAGTATCTCTCTAGTTATATTATAAATCATTTGACAAAAACTCTTAAAAATCATTTTTATACATGAAGTACTGTTTATTGATGCATATTACTTAAAATTCAAGATTATAAGTAAATTGTGCGTAAATACAACTTATTAAAACTCCATGTTTTTGTTTGTGTAACTAACTACATATAGACATAATCAAATACAAAATAAACATCTAATTTTAAATACGAAAAATCTAAAATATAATTATGAATCATTGAGTTTTAACAGAAAAATATCATTAAATCAAAAATAAATTACTTTGTTACAAAATCTGAATTAAAAATTACGATAAAAAATTGAATTAAAGAAATTAAAAAAAACAAGAACTTTTAAATAGTTAATTTGATATTAATATGGATATATCTTTTTCAAAATTTTATATTTTATTCAATACTAAAAATATTATCATTTTCTCTAAACCACATAAAATTGTATTATAACATCGACAGAAACAGAATAAAACAAAAAATTAAAATCAAAATGTATCTCGTTGCATTACACGAATATCCTTCCAATAATCTGGGGTATATAAAATATAAATATATAGAGTTGAACCTACTTTTTGCCTTCAAATGAGGCCTCACAACAACAAACAGCCCAACCCAGCTTATTTCAGCCCAATAAGCATCTACTTCAATCCATCAACAATGATTTTGAAATTAAATGATTTATTCGTCTACCTGCGTTCAGATTATCGATATAATTCAGTCTTTCAAAAGGTTAACGATTCAAACGTCACCAGCTACGAAAAACACACACAAATATCTGCCGAATATAAATATTATATACTTTAAGAAAAATAACGATTTTGAGGTTCAAGATCACAAAGATTCAGTTTAATTTCTTAGTTTTGAGTTTTAATTCATACGAGAACAGTTTGAAAACAAGGAGTCGTTTACCAAACACTTATCCAATAAGTGTTTACTGGTAAAATTCAACACTATCACTCTCCATTTTCCTAAGAATCATGACAACCTTTTCACTACAGCAGATCACTCTTGATTCAACAACAGTGATCCCACATCTTATTATTAATTCAGGTATTTTTTGTCTTCTAATTTTCTGTATCTGTATACCTACATTCCATTTCTACACCGACATTCATGCCTCCAAATTCCTACTTACATCTAGAGATGACCAAATCGGCATGGCCCGGCCCGGGACTTCCGGAGGACTGGGACCGACAAAGGACCGGTTATAGGACCGAAAACGGGGACCGGTTGAGGTTTTTGGTAGTTTCGTGGGAGTGGGACCGGGACCGGTTATGCAACCGACTATGGATCGGCCCGGCCCGAAAATTCAAATAATTTTATAAATAAATGTATTTTTAAATAATTTTATAATGTATTTTTATAAGAAAATGTAATTTTAATTATATTAAACGCATTTTTAAAGTGTATTTGAGTGACCCAATTGTAAATTTTATAATGTATTAAAAATATATATCATTAAAAAATCAAAAAAAAAATCTTATTTCTTAATGCAAGGACCAGTTGGGACCGGGACCGGCGGCCCATAACCGGTTATGAACCTTGACCGGTCCTATCATTTTCGACCGGGACCGATTACGCCGAAACCGGTTATGGCCGGTTATGAAAAAAGTTAGGACCTATTGGGACCGGTTTTTAGCCATCTCTACTTACATACACGCAAGTCTCATTTTGTCCGTGAGTCTTCCATTAAAAAAAACCCAATCATCCAACAACTACAAAAAGGTTCCTATAAAAAGCAAAAGACCTCGCACCATCCCCAAAAAGGAAAGAAATAATAAAGACTACTTTTAAAAGTGAGAATATATAAAAATAAAATAAAATAAAAAAAAAAAAAAAAAAGCCCCTACGTTCAATCACATTTGCACCACCCGTATCCCTACACAAACCATAACCACAATTTTAAATTTATTCAAGGCAGATATATGTGGGTTCTAACAGATATTGTGCACCTGCTCAATCAGATTTTGTAAATACAGTGTTTTTAGTGTATGAAAGATGCATACGTTAATTCTTTATGGGTGTTCCAAGATATTAAAAAATACAAAGAATATTAGCTTAAAAAATTAAGATATCCCTAAAAAAACTAATAAAAGATCGTTTGAAACGATGAAACTTGAAACTACATTCGATAACTTTACGGGTTTTTGGTCGATCTAAACGATACATTTCTTGGGACAAAATCATCCACAAGGATGGTGCCTGATTGGTTTGAGCTTGGCTCCAAAGGTCAAAAGTGCAAGGAGGTCTCAGGTTCAAATCCAAGGAGAAACAAAAATCATCTTGTGGCCACGGAGGTTCAAATGCGGTGACTCCGGACTACCTGCAAAACAGGTGGTTGTCTTGAAATTAGTCAACTCGTAAAGAGGTGGATATTCAGGTTAATTAAAAAAATTTGGGATGCGACGTCTCCACATCATGGGTTGATGCATGAAATCTGACAAAGGAGTGAATGCACCTACAACCATAATTGAATTCGATATGCTTCACAACTAATCTTTCCAACAAGCTCCATCCAAATATATAAAACAAATTCCCATGCAATAAAAAGACAATTTTACCCCCAATCCTATCATTCTCTATACATTCTCGATTAGTAACCATGCATATATACATATATATACTTTATTTATAATAAAAAGAGACGTGTTTATACGAGAACATTATCTATTTAAAAAGATAAGAAAATAACCGAATCATATTTGATTTTACACTAAAATCACGTATAAAATCACATGTGATTCATGCGACCTTGCCACACATACCATAGGGTTGCTCTCACTTTTTTGGCCATTAATGTAAAATCAAATATGATTATGTAAGTAATTTGATCATTTTCTTAAATGAGCATGATTCTCATATAAACCTACCCCTTTCTCTCTTTGTATGTATGTGTGTGTGTGTGTATATATATATATATATATAAAGAGAGAGAGAGAGAGAGAGGGATGATATTTTGTTAACTAAACAAATGGTGTCAACTATACTAACCATTTTAGACCAATCATAAATCATTTATAGTCAACCACAAGGGTGGTGCCTGATTGGTTTGAGCTTGGCTCCAAATGTCAAAAGTACCAGGAGGTCACAGGTTCAAATCCAAGGAGGAATAAAAATCCCCTTGTGGCCATGGAGGTTGAAATGCGGTGACTTCGTGCTATCTACAAAGAAGGTGGTCATCCTGGGATTAGTCGGCTCGCATAACGGGTTGGATATCCAGTTAATCAAAAAAAAAAAATCATCTAAAGACATGGATAATACACATGTCACAGATAAAGAGTAAGGGTACAAAGTTAATTCGCAGTTTTCAGTTTTTTTAATGAATTTGTTACATAAGAAGGTTGCATGATTTTAGGGATGATAATTATATCATATCTTTTAAGATTCTACACGATTATGTTCATGGAGTAAGAAAGATGGATAAACATCATCATGAAAGCGGTCAACGAAAAGCAGAATCATGTGCTCATAAATGAATACATGTTCTTCCATAATTTGAATTCAACGGAAAGCAAAATTCATGTGTTTATATACAAAAGTATGCGTTCATAACCGTAAGCAGATCCATATGTACGGAACTGATGTGTGCATAATAAACAACATTCGTTCCATTTTTCGGGTCCTCTACCGATGTATTTTTACATCCCACAGCTTCGGTAAGTGAAGACGTGTCACTAATTGAAAATGAACAATACGGAATATATTCATAAGTGAAACAGTGAAATTTATTCATAAGTGAAACAGTAAATCCGAACCAATAAGTCAACCTTGTTTATATGTGTATGTGTAATTAAGCAAACAAGGAACTCGTGTTTACAAAGAAGATTAATGTCGGTCACGAATAAACGAAGGAGAATTTACCGGGAACAAAATCGATGCTTAAATGAAGACTCGCTGATATTTTCTAAAATTACCCTTGTTCATTATTGTTTAATACACATCAGTTTTAAACTTATTACAAAAATGTCATTGATCAGTTCAATCCATTGATTACAAAAATTAAAGATTAAGATTGGTTCACATAGTTAACACCAAATAGTAATTAACAAATGAAGGAACCCCTGTATACCTTTTATATATATGGACAATCTTTTTTTCTTTATATGTTTCCTTCCTTTATATACATATGTGTTGGTGTGTGTATATATATATATAGGCGAAGAATCGTGTGGAAAGAAAATTAAGCTGAGAAACGTAAGAAGGGATATAGACCCTTGATCATAGGGACGGAACTATAGTTGGGCATACGGTGGCACATGCCACCATATTATTCCTCCGTCGAAGGGTAAAAAATTTTAGGTTCGTGAAATGTGCAACCATATTAATCTGTTGTGTGTCACCGTATATATTTGAAACTATAATGAGAACAAGTTTTATTTGGTAGAGTTGGTTTGTAAGAATTTTATTTCATCCCATACCCAAGTTCGAATCGTGTTAATGTTATTTTCTTAGTCAAATGGTGTCATTGTTTGAAAAAATTACATATATTTGTTTTTTATAGTCAAACTTTTCTCTATAGTTTTTTTCTTATAGTCAAATAATGTCACCGTTTGAAAAAATTTATGGGTTTGTCCCTGCTTGATCACTTTTAATCTCAAATTCACTCATGAATCACATTTAATATGGGGATTGATCTGGTGCACCTCAGTGTATCTCATCTTTGATACATCTGATCCTAATGTACATACAAATGTAGAGATCCAATCTTAGATTTCTCACCTTAACCTTCTTTCTCACCAGAACTCAACCTTACATACATACTGCTAAGCGCTCTCTTTCTCTCTCTCTAAATATATATATATATATATATATGTGTGTGTGTGTGTGTGTGTGTATGCATGTATATATGTATGTATGTATGTATCGATATATATATATATATATATATATATATGGACAATTTTACTATTTTTATATGTTTCCTTTCTTTTTCTAACGAATTTTTCTGCACCATTTGAATAATTAGTTATCCAACAAACGGTAAGTTCCAAATTCCGGCTATGTGTCATGTCTACATCTATAACTCTCATTACAATAAAATTGGTTATACAAAACGTTAAATATTTTTATATATCATACGAAACTGTTTTATATGACTTCAGTTCAAAAGTACAATAAATTGATACAATATTTTTGTATATTTTGACAAGTTTTTTGAAATAAAATGTCTTAAAAGACATAAATTTTATGGCAAAAGGATTGTATGGGTATGAAAATCACATAACATACACAAATTTTATTCTTAGGGGCCATTTACCAAACACTTAACCGGTAAGCATTTACCGGTAAATTCAAAACTATTATTTACTTATCGGGTAAGATTTTTAGTCAACAAAAACGGCTTTCTATGCAACAATTTACCCGGTAAGAGTCGACCGTGGTAAAGTCATTGTCATCACTTACCGGGCAAGACTCTCAGTCCTTGTCGCGTTCTTACAGGTCAAATTTTTTTGTCCTTATCATATTCATCCGGTAAGGTAATATAACTTGATAAGCGCTTACCCAAGTAAGCATTTGGTAAACAACCCCTTAGTACCCGAGACGAAACATAAACATTATAACCAAAGTATCGAAAATTAGTATCGTTAAAATTCTCTAAACATGTATAAACAATATAAAACTAGAGAACTAAATAAATGAGAACCACAAAAAGGTTGAGCATCGGCTTTCAAATGTTATTTCACATTTGATAATAATATTCATTTTACATTTTTTTTGTTTCATATAACGCAACAACATTGTACATTCACATACGTTGTTTCATAACACGAAACAACACATGATAGTGATCTCACGGTTCTCAACTTTTTTTGTGGTTCTCATATAATTATATCCATGTAAACTATGACGAAGAATCGTGTGAGAATATTAGTCAAGGTTAAAAGTGTAAAAAAAGATCTGGAACCTTGATCATTTTTAATCTCAAAACAACTCATGAATTGCGCTTTAGAAGAGAATTAATCTGGTGTTTTTCATTAGTTTTGATCTAGTAGAACTCTTCAATTAGAATTTATCAAAGAATCAGTAAAACTCTCATTCTTACCGGAACCCAACTCGTAAAGTTGTTTCCTGATAAGTAGAGAAAGGCATCAAAATAGACCACAAACCTCTAGTTATATAAAACGAAGATGATCAGTAAACCGACCTGAAGGTGAAATTTGGATGGATCTGATTGAAGCTTCTTCGAAATTTCCGTCTCTAAGTAAATATATTTTTAGATTTTATAATTTGATGAATTTATTTTAACATTTTAATGATTTTATTATTATTATTTTATTTTATTATTATGTTAAAATCAATAAATGCATAATTAATTGTACCAAATAATAGTAAATGTATATATATGGATGGCCAAGTTAATAACGGTGGGATTTGGTTAAATCCGTAAAACCCGTTTATAATGGTTATCTGTACAAAACGTGGTACGTAAGTAATGAACCAATAAATGCGCAATTAACCATTTAACGGAAGGATGTCATTTATGTCTATTTCATAAAGCTTAGGGGTCGTTTTGAAAAATTTAGAAATAAATAATAGGATTTTGGAATTTTTAATTCATTCGAACTGAGATTTTAGAAGATGTAAAGACCCGTTTACCCAAACGCTTATTTGGGTGTAAGAATGTACACTTTCATTTACATTAAGGGATAACATTTTTAGTCAATCAAAATTGCAACATATGGAACAATTTATCTGATAAGCGTTAATTGGGTAAGAGTCATTACCTTCATTTACCGGGTAAGACTCTCGGTTCTTGTCATCGCTCTTACCGGGTAAGATTATGTATCTTTGTCGTGTACATACGGTAAGGTAAATGACACGATAAGTTCTTATATGGTAAGTGTTTAGGTAAACAGCCCCCACGTCTTTTGATTTTGAATACGTGAACTAGATATTAAGAAGTGTTTGGTGATGTTCAAAAACAAATTAATACTGAGGGAGCTAAGCAATAAAGTCGAGTTTATAAAATATTAAAAAAAATGTTTAAATATTATAATAGACTGTTTATAAGACTTAAATGTATATGATCAAACAATAAAGCGTCATATCTAAAAGTGTTACTATAAGTTTATATATCATTTTTGGGTGTAATGACAAGTTTTCAAGAAATAAAATATTGTATTAGTTTATATTCTACAAACACATTTTTTTACAGAATTTTTGTTTTTGTAAAACATTTTTTCAAATAGTGTCGTATAGAAAAAATAATAATTAATAGAACGTCTTATTTGAAAAACGAACTAAAAACTTGTTAAGACATTCAAAAATAATTTATTATAATACTTTTAGATATAAATTTTTGGTGCTTGGTCCCGTAAAACAGTTTAATAGGATACGTAAACATTTTTGGTGTTTGATAAATCTAAATTTGTTGTAGTGAATGGAATGAAGATGAGGATGATTTAGATCTGCTTCACTATATCAACAATTCAAGTGATTCAATAAACTTTAAGGCTGCGTTTGTTTTTTAAAAAGTGTTAAAGTCTGAAGTTTTATTTCACTTCTGATTGATAAGAAATGGTGTTGAAGCCTGAAATCTGAATAATATGAATGTTTGTTTTTGTAAACTAATAAATGTCTGAATTTGTTCAAATTGTCTATTTTAACCATTAAAAATATATAATGTTGAATTTATAGATAAATTTATATAATTTCACATTTTTTATTCATAATCATTACGAAATTTACATCTTAAGTTATATAATTAGCATTCATTTAAAGGAAAATATGTCATTGACGGTACTTAACATCGATATGGTAAGGATCGATTGAGAAAATGGATCTATTAAGGTTAATCGATTGAGAAATGTCGATTGATAGTCTGAAGAACAATAAGAGACAAATAAGAGGTTGGTTTACCTCTTACCAAATAAGAGAACATTAAGACATAAATGCCTCTGAAAACTTAGAAAAAACAAACAGTTTGAATGACTTTACCTCCTAACGAATCAAACATAAGAAGCTGATAAGAGTTTTTTTTTATAAAAAACAAACAAGACCTGAGTTTCAATATAATTCAGTATCATAGACCGATATTTTACTTTCCGATATGTATTTCAATTATTGTAGTATTAAAAATATAATTGAAACAATCCAAATATGTATTAAAATATCAAGAACAGTTAGATCAGAACTACAGAAAAAATAAAATGGATGATTATATCAATCAGGATTATGAATTATTAATAGCAAACAACTCGACCAGATTTCAAAAACAGGGATATCCATGTTTGGTTTAGGAATATTCATAAGAAACATCGACAATGATAATTCATGAAGAATTGATATCAATGACGAATAGCAATCAAGCACAGTGTTTCACATGTGCATAATCGAAATAGAACAGATATCAAACTAGAATATATATATATATATATATATATATATATATATATATATATATATATATAGGGGCCCATTCAAGGAAGAAATGGTTAGTTTGTGGTAACCGTGAGATCCAATCTCAACCACAAATCAGTAGATAAATTAGGAAATTTATAATTTTGGTAATTTTTAATTAAAATTTTAATGCAAGGATATTTTAGGTATTTTCTCTCCTCTCTTCTCTCTCCATCCCAGTCTTCCAGCCACCGTCCTTCGGCCACCATCCTCCGGTGATACTACAGTGTAATACTCAAGCACATATAAGATGCATTGTGGTACCACTGTCTTACATATCCGATCGACCGCATTAACGACCACAGTGTGATACCCAATCACATATATGATGCATTGTGATAACACTGTGGTATCACAGGAGGACGGTGGCCGGAGGACGATGGTCGGAGGCCGGGGGACGGAGAGAGAAGAGAGGAGATAGGAGAGGGGAGAGAAAATACCTAAAATACTCTTGCATTAAAATTTTAATTAAAAATTACCAAAATTATAAATTTCCTAATTTATCTATTGATTTGTGGTTGAGATTGGACCTCACGGTTACCACAAACTAATTAGTTCTCATTTGATTATGCTTCTATATATATATATATATATATTTATGCATGCTTTGTACACAAGTCTTAGAACACGGGGTCCCCATTTTCAGTTGTCGGAACATTAAGTTTACGGGTACTCCCATTTTACTGTTGTCTTTTTAGGATCTTGAGAAATTTTTACATGTTTTCTTCTAAAAATCATGAACCAGATTAGGTTTTACGTCAATCTACATGTCAAACCGAAATAATTTAATATACAACAATTTATTTTCGTAAAATAAAATGTCATACGTTATCACCTAAACAATAGAAAAGCAGTCTAATCAAATATTTCAATTTTCTTTTTATATTAAAAAAAAAAAAACCCTGTAAGTCATAAATGAGAAGTGTAACTATGACAACACATGATTCAAAAATAAGATTCAATCATCTAAATAAAATATAATACAATCAAAAGGTCTTTGGTCTAGCAGTATTGTAGTCATTGATCTTTTAGAAGGTCAAGGGTTCAAACCTCACTAAAGGTAAAAAGGATGTGTGAGTTTATTTGTTACATTTATCGTATATAAATATTATATACTTCAAAAAAATATATATTTTTAATACAACAGGTTAATAAAATAATTAAATTAAATAGCAAAACAATATTATATTTTATTTTGTAATTTATTATATTAGTATAACATTTTGTTACTTATTTTATTATATTATTTTATTAATTTGTAAATGGTAAGTAAGACTATATTAAGCTACTAATATCTACTTTGGAAATTAAAATTGAAAATGGGTTGTTAGTGGTTGGAATGACTAAACATTTTTCATACAAATATATCATTAAATTTTATAACGTACTGTAGAAAGCAGATGAAAAATCAGGGGATCTGGCCTTTCAGTACCTTCAAGGGCTCCGCCTCTGCACGACCCTAAAATCCTAACCCGTTGAAGTATTACACCTACCTCGAATTCATTTATGTTGTTGGGTGTAACGTACACCAGATTATTAAGGATGTTTGATCTTGTCATGTAGAAACGAACACCACTAGAAAAACCCATTGTTAATGGTCAATCGTTAGTGTCATCTAGGTCTGGAACGAGAGATCGCCAGTGTTCGTCATTAATTGAAGGCATAAGGAAACTGTATTTTTTAATTTGAGTGTATTACGTTATATTTCTGAATACAATTAAAAAATCCAGACCTAGATTAAAAGGTACAAACCACTTAAACCGAACAGATCAAACTGTTTTTTTATGGTCTGATTTAATTAATTACTGCTAAATTGTTCGGTTCAAACAATTTCTTAAAACCGTCGTTACGGTTTAATTTATGGTTTATGAGGTTAAATCGCATGAACCACACCTCGAACACTCTTAAGCATCAATGAAAGAGCTCTCGACATGATGACGTGGCACCCTTGCAACCTCTTGTTTGATTTTGAGTTAGATATTTATTTAATTTGAGTAGATCGAATAGTAGTTGCCAACCACATATCTCAAAACAGCTCTCCTACATGATGACGTGGCATCCACCGGTTGGTTATCTGAAATTATATTATATCACTCTGATATTACTATTTTTTTTATATTATTTAATTCATAGTTGTTGAAAACTTGTGCACCTACGCTATTAATCATTTACTTACTCTTAAAATACAGAATAACGAAAATAGCAGTTAAAGTGAGAATTATAAGAAGAAATTTGGATCTTTTATTATTTTTAATCTCACCCATATTCTATAAATTATGCTTTTAATCAGTGCACCGAATTAGTCTGGAACTTCAATTTTGATTGATCTAAAGATGAAGATTTTTTCTTATTTTTCTCATCATAACTTTCATTCTCATTTAAATTCGACATATATATATATATATATATATATATATATATAGTTATGTAATTATTTGAATACGTTAATTATGCGTATGCATGTATCTTGTGTAGATCCAATTGTCTTCAAAGATGCGTTACTTAAAAATAGAAATACACCTGGTGCACGATATGACTTTTGCTCACGACTAACATGTTACATTTATTTAATTGTGATATAATTATTTACTATTCTTTAAATTATTTAAACAATAGTTGTTAGAAAATTTATACACTTGTGCTGTTAACCATTGATTTACTCTTTATATATATATATATATAAACTTTTCGTATTTTTATAAAATATTTAATTTCTCATATGATCTTTTTTTTCTCTTTATCTATATATATATATACACGAATGATCATGTGAGAATAGAAGTTAAGATGAAAAAATGTATGGACCTCTGATCAATTTTAATCTCATCCCTACCCCATGAACTGCGGTTATCACGAGAATTGATTTGGTGCATCTTGGTGTACCGTACTAATGTTGATCTTCAATTAGAATTGATCTAAGGGTGGAGATCATTTCTTACCCTTCTCACAATATTTTCCATTTTCACCGGAACTATATATATATATATATATATATATATATATATATATATATATATATATATATATATAATGTGTTAAAGTTTCACATTATGAATCACATGCATATAAAGCAAATATATTGTGAAACAAATATATGTTCATCAATATATTAAATACTAGTTTTAAATGAGAAAAAATCACGTGAAAACAATACTTTAACATAAAGGTTATCACGATTATCATAATATATAGAGGTCTCAAATGATTAATCTCATATATATATATATATATATAGAGAGAGAGAGAGAGAGAGAGAAGGATTAAACGATAACAGAGTTAAAACAAGATAATATGAGAATGATCAAATTACATGTGATTTTACACAGAAACCACATGCTTTTACGAAACATGATAAACGCAAAGGGTGTACGAGAGACTTGACCCTCGATCTAGGTCGCAGCCAAAGTCGCACATAATCATATGTCACGTATAAAATCAAATATTATTTTACTTTTATCTTATTCTTTTATTTGATCATTATTTTAGTTTGAACCGAATTATATATATACATCTGTGTGTATCTACAGGCATACGGTTGGATACATGTGCGATGTTAAAAACATTCATATAAATAAATATAGTGACAGAGTTAGGTTTCTTATAAATGGTTTGGAATTGGTGCATTATTATAATAGTATTTTTTTTCTTGAAAATACATTAAACTTAAATTCTTATATATAAATATATATATATATATATATATATATATAT
>NC_037537.1:27601452-27604418 GCF_001531365.2 Cynara cardunculus var. scolymus
TGTTTATCCTGTATTTGATTGTGTTTATCTGCAGTTAGTTACACGAATTCATATATGGGATGAAATCGGATAGAGATGAACGGGTTTAAGAGTTTAAGAGTTTTAAGAGTTTAAGAGTTTTTAAGAGTTTTGGCCAAATGTTTTATAATATAGTATAGATTATATATATATATATATGTATATATATATATATATGTATGTATGTCTCTGTGTGTGTGTAGTAGGATTAGATACCAGTGAGAATGATAAGAAAGTATCTTCACCATTAGATCAATAATAAATTGAAGATCAACACTAATTTATTGCACCAAAATGCACCAGATCAACTCCCAGGATAAGTGCAATTCATAGGCGGGGTGAGATCAAATATGATCAATTATCTAAAAAATTTCTTACACTTCACATCATAACTTTCATTCTCATATAATCTTTCATACATTCATACATACATACATACATACATTTATATATAGGGTTGGGTTCACGTGAGACCAAAGGTTTTTCGTGAGACCCGTAAAACCAATTTAAATTCATTGATCAACTTTATAAGCTAATGATCTAATGGTCTAAAGTTGCACGGTAACAATTTTTTGATTATTGAGAAGTCTCGTAGCGTTTATGAATGTTCAGATTGTTAGATTGTAGATCTAATACAAGGATTGAGAAATTGGTTTTACGAGTCTCACGAAAAACCATTGGTCTCACGTAAACCCAACTCTCTCTCTCTCTCTCTCTCTCTATATATATATATATATATATATATATATAAAGACTGAGATAATGAAAGCCATATACCTTTGTAACTCAATTGTTTTGCTTAAGAAATTAAGATGCCTCATGTTTCCCCATTATTTAAACTTTGGATACATTTCAAAAACTTGTAGTTTTGGTACACTCTAACCAATAAAAACAACAAACTTGTAGAAATTTGCATATTTTTTTTATCATATACAAATATTTATCTTCTACTAAGAGAACAAAATCTAACCACTCATTATTAATTTATTATAAAATAAGTCTATAATACTTAACTAAAAAATATTGTTTAACCAAATGTATTTATGTATAAATATAACATCTCAAGCCAATCGTATCAGATATCATGCATATACAGACCTTACGGTTTTAAAACACGTCTGATAAAAAAAATATTGATTCTTTTATATAAGACAACCTTAGTTCCACTCCTCAACCGATGTGAGATCTTACAATAAAAATCACATTTTTTTTTGAATTGTTATAAACAAATGTATTTTTTTTCTTCCTGAAATCATTTATTATATAAGAAAATGAACATGTTTCTTTAGAGTAATTTTCAGGATCTACTTGACGTTTTGATTTCTTAATGACATTAAAAATTAGGATAAGCTGTGCCTGTTTTTGTTTTGTTTTATTATAGGTTTTGAAATATTTAATAGGTTTGGTAAGCCATTAAGGATACTGCTTATTAGGGTCAGTCACGTCACATTTCACATGCTTTCATGTGATTAAAAAATGAAAGTTAGATCCTTTCAATTTCAATTTAATGATTAGATTAAATGTTTTTAAAATTTGATTATAACCACATCCGTTGGATCATTTTTGATTTTACTGTTTGAATGAGTTTTCTGATTTTTTTTTCTTTCAAGGTTCTCTTTCTGTCTCACCCTATGCGAATCTGAATATGAATATGTATATATATATATATATATATATTCATTTAAGGGAGAACTGATTAGTTTGTGATAACTGTGAGATCAAATTTCAAGCACAAATCAATAGATAAATTATGAAACTAATGTTTTTGGTGATTTGACTTAAAATTATAATTAAAAGATATTTTTGGTATTTTAAATTTTTTATCTCTAATCTCTCTCTCCTACCTTCGGCTTCCGACGAACACCGTGTGGTACCCAAAATACATCATGATATACAATGTGATACCCAAAACTAGGGTTGTAAAAGAACCAAACGTTCAGCGAACCGTTCGGCGAGAAATTCGTTTATTTAATAAATGAACGAACATGAACAATTTTTTTTGTTCGTTTAGTTAAACGAACGAATATGGACAAGAGTCTCGTTCGTTCATTTATGTTTGTGAACGTTCGTTCATTTACCGTTCGTTTACATTCGTTTATGTTCGTTTATATGTTAAATTTAATATATTATTTTTTATATATTTACTTTGAATTCAAATAATATTTATTTATGTTCGTTTAACATGTTAACGAACGAACATGAACACACCTTATTTCTAAACGAACGAACACAAATACAAAGATTTTCGTTCGTTTACCGTTCATATTCGTTCGTTTGTTCGGTTAAGTTAAACGAACGAACATGAACAAACCTCCGTTCGTATTCGTTAGGTTCGTTTACAGCCCTACCCAAAATACACCAAGTAAACTTTGAGACCACTGTGATACCAATTGTGTTACCATTGTGATACCAATTGTGGTACCACTGCCACAGGTGGGTTTTTAGTAGTCGATCATCGAAGACGACGTCTTGGTCAGACAAGATGATCGGAGGAGGTTATCGGAGTGGCAGTGGGTGCCGGAGAAGGCCACCGGATTTGATCCTTGTGTGTCCGCGCACGTGTGCGTGTATTTATATATACATATACATATATATATATATATATATGTATATATACATATATTAAAATAATTAAACTAGTTAAAGTAAATTGGAATATTAAACTAACTAAAGTAAATTGAATAATCAACACAATTTACTAATTTACCATTTATTTTATTTTAGTAAATAACATTAATTATCTAAAATGATTGGCTCTTATTGAACCTCACAGTTATCACAAACTATCTAGTTCTCATTTGATTAGACCCTTATATATATATATATATATATATATATATATATAGGGGAGCGATCAAATGCAAACCACTCAATTTGTACAAACCGTGCAAACCGCATTCAACCAATCATAATTTTTCATTTTGTTCATTTTTTTGTAATTATGAGAG
>NC_037537.1:27607048-27638457 GCF_001531365.2 Cynara cardunculus var. scolymus
ATATATATATATATATATATATATATATATATATATATATATATAAAGAGAGACAGAGATTGGTCAAATAATAAAGCTAAATATCATGATAAATGAAAGTAATGAAATGACATTTTATAGGTCGTGGACAAAAAAGTCTTTAATAATATATCATTTTTATCATTAGAAATAATATTGAATTCAAAAAATACTAATAATTCATATAAAACCATTTTAATAGAATATTTCTAATTGCAAAATCAATCAATAATCATTTTTAAATTAATAATTCATATATTCCACCATCTCAGCTCAGGTAATGTTTTTCATTACTGTTTTAAACTTTTACGGTTAAAACAATTTTTTTGGAACCATCAATTTTGGAATCAAAAACCCATATTGGTTATAGCTCGAGATCTTATTCTTGTTTTAGATGTAAGAAAATGCTTGAGACTCATACACTCAGTATTAGGTAATAAGAAGTCAATAATGTATGAAAATCAATAGTAGTTTTGAAAATTAAATATAGGTATAAGTTGGACTCTTTCATATGGTGGATAAGTTTTTATTCCAAATGTGATTTTTTTAATAAAATTGTATCTCTTTTATTTACTGATTTTTTCGAAAACCACTATATACTATAAAATTTTGGGCCCCTATTTCTTGTGGGTCGTGGGCGTACGCCCAAACCGCCCTCCCCAGGAACGGCCCCATACACACACTCAAGGTGATCTCGAATGAAAAATAGAACTCCTTTAACACCAATATTCAACTTGGTCTCGTTTGAAAACTCAATTAATTTTTTCGAGTCAAACATGTTTATATGTTCATAAATCATACTCAAAATATAAAAAATTATCGAGCTCGAGACACAAAAGTTAATCAATCTCGAGTTCGAACATATACAAAAATTATAATACTTGAAGTTTAGATATAATTTATAACTTAAAATTGTTAAACAAGCACCAAACTCAAACGTTGTAAATTTTTGAGTTCGAGCTCTACCTTGAAATAGTTATTAGAGATCGAACTCGAGTCTAGTGTTAACTTTTCGAGTTCGAGCTCGAACATTGAAAAAACATATTCGAGCTCGAGCCTTTCTTTGAAATACTTATTCAAGATCGAGCTTGAGTCAAGTATTTTTTTTTACGAGCTGGGCTAAAATAATTTGCGTACTCGCGATCCATTTCGGTCCCTAAACTAGAAGCCTTGTGTTCCGCCCTTGCTTTACCATGTAAGATTCTTCGTTCTTGTTATGTTCACATAGTAAGGCAATTGAACCAGTAAACGCTTATCAAGGTAAGTGTATAATAACCGCATATCATGTGCACTGAGTAGAGTCGCACATTGGCAATGATAGACAAGGTAATAATACTCGTAGCAAAAAGACAAAGGTACAAAAAAGCTAAAGAACTGAATTCTCACTTAGACAAAGTTTACATAAATGTCTTACGTATTTACGTAAAGCCTATTTAAAAAAAAATCTTTATGGAAATCTGCGTGCATGTGTATATATATATTTTGAAAATCGGATTTACATGAATACATAAACTATGTCTAAAAATAAGAATTTGATTGATGAATTTGGTTAGAGGTTGTTTGACAGTTGCTGAACGGTTTGATGCAAAACGATTAAGTGGTCAGAATGATTAAGAGACTCTTATTATATAGTGCAAAATAAAATATAATTGTTTGGTAAATATTTACAACGAAATCATGGTGCTGAATGGTTAAAGGGAGGCCCAAGATACAAAATCATTCACAAGGTTTTAGAACCATTAAGAGACAAATTTTTTTTGACAAACAAGATCCACCTACTAACGATTTAGAGATTGTCTTCTAATAAAACTATTAAAAGGTAAACAAACAATCCATAAAAAAGAAGGGGGTATTTTGGTAAAACAAATCAATAAAATGTCACAAACTAGACTTTACTTTCCAAAACCAAAGGACATTTTGTCGGTGATGACTTTATTTTGAGGGAAGAAGGGTGAGTTGGAGATTTCTGTTTGGCATTTTTTAGATATACGAGGAATAATTAATAGTAATTTTGTTATATGAAAACCACATTAAAATTCCATTTTAAAAATAAAATGTAATAAAATTTAGTTTAATTTCTAAATTACTGTAACAATTTGTTTTAAACAAAGTCTTAAATTTTCATATTTAAGGTAATTAAGTTTTAAACAATTATATTTCATTTTGTATCATAAAAACATGTTAATCATTCTGACCACTTAATTATTTTACATTAAACCATTCAGCAACTGCAGCCAATTCCTTACATTGTATTAAGAGGAAAAAAATTATTTGTTATATTTAAATAAACGTTACACCTAATTTTTATGGAGTTAAAAAACTATATATTTCATTGTAAAAACCAAAATGATGGAGACAAGGTAAGACGTAAGACCATCTATATTCCTGCAATTCATTTACACTTTTAATTGTGCCAACATTAGCTTTTGCAATTATCTTTCATACACTTGTAATTCACCCACACTTTCAAAAGTGGTCCCTACTACAACCTTTATTAACTATTTTATAAATTATTTATATATACATTCTAATTATTTTTAATTAATAACACGACATATTATTTACATTTACATTCTGATTACGTAATTATAAAATTTAATGTTTAAAATAACATATATACATACATACATATAATATTATATTATATTATATATTTTATATTTTTTTAAATAACATCTATACATACATAGAATATTTTCATATAAAAATAATTAATGTAATTAATAAATATATTAATATTATTAATTTATAAAATCCATTGTTTATATAAAAAATAATTTAATTTATAACCACAAGGGTGGTGCCTGATTGGTTTGAGCTTGGCTCCAAATGTCAAAAGTACCAGAAGGTCTCAGGTTCAAATCCAAGGAGAAATAAAAATCCCCTTGTGGTCACGGAGGTTCAAATGCGGTAACTCCGAGCTATCTGCAAAGCAGGTGGTCGTTCTGTGATTAGTCGGCTCGCATAACGGGTTGGGTATCCAGGTTAATAAAAAAATAAAAAGTAATTTATTTAAATAATTAGAAAAAAGGGAAATTAGAGAGGAGGTTGGTGGCTCACATGGTTCTCAAAGTCAATTGTAAATTTTTCAATTGTTTTTTTTACAAGCCAGCTACAATTCTGACAAAATTTCATTTGTAAGGCTTATGTGGATGTTCTAAGATAGTGATTTTTTTTTAATCTATATATTAATAAAACGTACAAAATAATTATGAAATCATTAAAAATTACATATTTTCATTTACGTTAACAATAACAAACTAAAGAGGAACCAAAGGGTCTTTGATCTAGCGGTATCGTAGCTTTTGGTCTCATAGGAGGTCAGAGGTTCAAACCTCACCAAAGGTGAGGAAAGTGTGTAATGTATTTGTTGCATTGTTGTATATAAATATTATATACTTACAAAAAACTATGAAGAAATAAAAATTCTCTTGTAGTCACGAATGTTCAAATATGTGACTCCGAGTTATGCATGAAAAGCGTTTTGCCCTGAGATTAGTCGGCTCACATAACGAGTTAGATATCCATGTTAATTAAAAAAACTAATTAAAAGAATGATATATTATATTTTTCAAGATACTTAATCATTTGAGAACTTTATATATTATGATATCTGTAAAAACTATAATCTTAAGATATTGGTTTACATGATTTTTTTTTCCATCTAAGACTAAATTTAATATATTGATTAACATATATTTGTTTTACAATGTGTCTATTTCATAAGTACCCAATTCATAATATTAAACTTTTTAGTTATATTTTGTTTTGCACAAGGATAAAAATATTCATATTATAAAACAAATATATGTAAAACATGCATATGTGAAATAAATAAATACACCAAATCCAAATTGTAATATAAAATAACACATGATACACCAGTTTTGAATGTTATCATAATTTTACTGGTTTAAAATAAAAATCCTGTATATATAAAATCATTTAAATGTGAATAATATAGACATTTATGTGTTTTGCACGCATATATTAAAATAATTGAAAATAAAAGGATGCCATCATTGACTTACTAACTTCGATTTAAAACTGGAATTATTGTTTTTTAAATATAAGCTTAACATTTTTAAAATAAAAATATTAAACCACAAATTATTTTTCTGTTAAAAAATAATAATAAATCATATAAAATTAATGGATTCGTGGTCAAATCCTCTCATATTAATTAAGAAAGGGAACAAATGTTGTATTATAAGGTATTAAATACTTCTTCTATCATACGCGTTTTAAACCATGAGTTTTGATATGTAGACAAAACGAATAATATCATGTACGATTAGCCTAATATGGTAGAAATTGTATTAGAACTGATCCTGTCGGGTTATAAAAATTTACACTTTACCCCCTTCTAGATATAATTTTTACACTTTACAAACTTCTCCCTAATATAAGGCCACACCTCCCCCGGTGTCTGAACGACATTTAAATTCCAGCACAAATTTCTGCATCTCACGCCACAAAACACACATTAACCCGCACAAGCAAAATTTCTCGACTTTCGGGGCCTCAAATCTTGGGCTTTCTTCTCAAAATTTTTGATCTCTTCCATTGAACAAGTTCAATCGAAGAGACGGAAGAACAATATCGAAAAGTTGTTGTATAGTTGCGAGTTAGAAACGTTGGGGGATTTGTTGTGTGAATTTTACGAAATTTTGAGTTTTTCATTATATTGTTGTATTCAATGACGGAAATTGGAGCGCATAAATGGAGGATTATGCGATTTGTTATGATGATGTTGTTGAACTTTGTGTTAGCTTCGATGTTCGCTTCGGCGGAAAGAAGCGCAATGATAGAAGACGAAACGTCAGTTGCAGGTTATGGTTATGGTGATGGCGATGAGTCGAAAACAGGGTATTTAATGAAGTTGGTGAACTCTTTGTTTCAAACAGATGGATCGGGTTATCATCATGTTTGGCCTGTAAGTTTTTGATCATCTATGATTTAATTTCCAGTGAAAATTGTCTGGCCTGTAACATTTTTGGAGTACTCGTTATGCAGATTGCAGAACAAACAGTTTCACTTCTTGTTTTTCTTTGCAATTTGAATACGTATATGTTAAAATAGATTATAACTGTAGCTACTTCACATTATGTGAATTGAGTTAGTGAAGTAAATCAGTTTGTTATGTCTTGTGGAATTGAAAGAAATAATTTTATATCTTTCAGTTCATAGGACCTCAATCGAAGTGAAGGTAGATAAAGAAATGGGGTTGATTTTAAGGACAAATCTAAATTAAATCGGAGTTTAACACATAGTTTATATCATCCTAATTCTTGACTTTGTTCATAAGAGTGATGCTATGTTAAATCCACGCTCAAAGTTGAATGGATCAATCGAGTAGGCAGTGAGTTGGGAACAAATCAACCTGATGCCACCGCTTAATTTGCCTGCAATTGAAGCTATCTTGAAGTGTGTACAGACATTTACATTAAATTTTGTTTGCAGGTTGTGATTTCATTTTTTTTTACTGCTATCATGGGTCTTATTCAGTATATGGAGACAAAATCCACCCAGTGGAAAATGAATCTAGAAGGGCCCCACAGGACATTATTCGAATTACACGTTTTTGTTACCTTTTTTTTTGCAGTAACAATAAATATAGTATTTCCTTTTGACACTTGCTGCACTCCTAAAAGGAGAAAGGTCTTGCCAACCATGGTCAGTGAACATTGATGCTATCTACTCAACATAAAGCTTGGAGATTCATAAAGTTGATCATCTTTGATATAAAAGTTGTTTTTCACCACAAGAATGTGATATCCGTTTTTGTCCATTGAAATGGCAATTAATTTTTCATTTTGCTTGCAACATTTTTCAGGAAAGGTTTCAAGCTAAAACATATTGTTTGTTCATTAATTATCCGCACGAACAATCGAACCCAAGGGTGGGGGTATATTCGGGGACTATCTGCTTCCTGTTACTCAGTGGGTTAATTCTTGACATAGTTGGCATCATTATGATTATAGCTTGCCACGATGTTGGACCACATTTCCCATTACTCATGATTGAATGGTATTTAAGGACCTGACAAATCAACAAATATTCTATTTAATACATATAAAGTGAAGTGTTGAAATTGTTAAATGAGGGAGGGAGTTACCAGAATTTATTTATTACTTTTGGATAGTGTTGGTTAACTTAGCCATTTACTTGTATAAAAATAGAATGTTAAATACAATGATGTAGTTACATGCACAGATGTTGCATTAGTCTCTGTTTCATATTAGGCAAATCAAGAATCATGTTCAAAAGCATGAAGACCATGCTCTTGAAAATCTCCCCTTCTAACACAAAAATCTCCCCATATAGACCACCAGGTGATAAAAATGTGCCCAGGATATGGACATAGAAGAATGTTTACATGAATCAATGCATCTTTCTTTATTCTTGTGATGGTTGACCTTGCCTTATGTATCAAATAAATAAAAAGTTAAATTATTTCAGAATGAAAACATAACATGAACAATCATATCATGTGGTTCACAGGAAATGGAACTTGGGTGGAGAATTGTTCTTGGTAGCTTCATTGGATTTTGCGGAGCAGCATTTGGGAGTGTAGGTGGAGTTGGAGGCGGTGGTATATTTGTGCCGATGCTTACCTTAATCATTGGTTTTGATGCAAAATCTGCTACTGCTATTTCAAAATGTAAGAGGAAAGCATATCCCACACATCAATTTATTCATTTAGATTCACATGTTCTGTTTTCAATGGATGAACTGTCTAGTTATGATATCTACGACGTTGGGAGCTAATGCAAACATATGAGAAGTTTGATCTTTAAATCATTACAACATAAGCATACTATCCTTGGTTTACTTTAGCCCTGTAAAGTATTTCTCTTGCCTATTGTCACCCATTGAGGGAGAACATGATTTTAGTTGCTTGAATGGCACTTTATAAAGCTTTCTAGAGTGACCATGGCTTCTGTCCGTGAAAAAGGTAATAAGAAAATAAGAAACTGTATTCATTGCTTTTGCTTTTCTTCTCCAGGTATGATCATGGGTGCTGCAGCCTCAACTGTTTTCTACAATCTTAAGCTAAGGCATCCAACACTTGATATGCCCATCATTGACTATGACTTGGCACTGCTTATCCAACCAATGTTGATGCTAGGAATTAGTATTGGAGTTTCGTTCAATGTCATCTTTGCCGATTGGATGGTCACAGTTCTGCTAATTATCCTTTTCATAGGTATTCTTGTGCTTCCACACAATTGTGTTTCTCCCTTTGATGTTTGCCGAAATGACCGATCATGTATAAATGGTAAATCTGCAGGCACATCAACCAAAGCCTTCTGCAGAGGTGTTGAAACATGGAAAAAAGAAACAATCATGAAAAAGGTAGTAAACAGTGTAGTTTTATGGTATTCGGATGCTTAGTCCTTAGAATCAATACATGCCTCCTTTAAAGTATAGAACTTTAATGAACCAATTGCTAAAGCAGACGTAAATATCGCGCCCACAAATTCAATTTTTTTACTCTCTTGAGTTTTTCGGTTTCAGGAGGCTGCTAAGCGTTTGGAGACCAATGGTAGGTTCATTTGGCCCTTCTCTCAATTCATGCAACCCCACAAAAACTTCCTTCTTTTTGCTCAATGCAACTACCTCCTTATCTACTATGTCAGGAGATGGTGCTGAAGCAGAATACAAACTTCTTCCTGGTGGTCCTAGCAGTGGAACTAAAACCAAACCTGAACAATCATTGAAAGAAGAGGTGAGATCCCCTCTGAAAAGCTTGCTTCCATTTTGTGGTTATTAACATATTCAATATATATGAACATCTCAGGTCAGCATCCTTGAGAATGTTTGTTGGAAAGAACTTGGGCTTCTTGTTTTTGTTTGGGTTGCATTCCTTGCTCTGCAGATTGGGAAGGTAGTTTATAGCAGAATTTTTGCATTATATTCTAAAGAATATTCTTAATTTCACATGGTTATGTTATTCTATGAACTTACAGTTCTGTACATTGGTGACAGAATTATACACCTACGTGTTCACTATGGTATTGGGTGCTCAACTTATCTCAGGTATCCTTACAAACCTAAGCATATATGTATATAATGCAACTTATGGATAGGTCAGAGCTAAAATAGATAAAAGCATCACCCTTATTCAGTTACGTACCTGATCAAAAAAAATCTGTTAATCACATACTTATATTCTCATAATCATATCAATGACATTACTTTCTTCCAATTTATATCAAATTACTTAATTTGAATCATCAATAATGGTTGAGAAGTTAACATTATCTTTCTCTAGTTATCCTTTCTCTCATCCACTTTCCCTAATTGGCCGTTCCTCTTGGCTAATCTAAAAACTGGATGAAAGTGTAATGATATGACTGTGAAAGGATAAGTGTAATGATATGACTGTGAAAGTATAAGTTTGTATCAGTAACTCCTTTTGTTCAAGTTTAATCTATTTTGCATATGCCCGATTGTTTCTTTCAATCTCTGCCTCCTTATATCAAATTGCTATCGGCAATGCTGACTTTATATTGACTTTAAAAACCCTAAGAACTAGCTTATCAAATTTGTACTCGTCATGTAGGTTCCAATTTCTTTCGGGGTATCCGGGTATGAGGCAGTTTGCCTATATAAGGGATCCAGAATTATATCATCGAAGGGAGATTCATCCACCAACCTTGGTGTAGGACAATTAGTTTTGTATTGCTCATGTGGCATTCTAGCTGGTATGGTTGGAGGATTACTTGGTTTAGGTGGAGGTTTCATCATGGGTCCCCTCTTTTTGGAGCTTGGAGTACCTCCCCAGGTGAGTTTCTGTTTCTTCTATTTTACTATGAACCTAATCAGCCCTGATAAACTCGGTGGCCACAATTGTTGTTTTCGTCTGGAGTCGAACCCTAGACAGATGAGATATTCCATCACATCACCTAGGACCTAAACCACTATGCCATAACCCTTGTGGTTTACTACTTGAAAGCTTAATGGAAAATAAAATTGTACGTAAAAATTTGTTGGGCAATTCATATTGTCTGGTCTCAGAGTTTCTCCAAAATGTTTTGCAGGTTTCAAGTGCCACAGCCACGTTCGCAATGACTTTCTCGTCATCTATGTCTGTTGTAGAATATTACCTTCTAAAGCGGTTCCCAGTTCCTTATGGTAAGTGCACTCTTCATTCATTCAATCAATCGAGCTCTCCCCATGATTCATTGGTTTTAAAGGTTTCTCATTTAGTTGATGTGAGGGAGATATGTACACGAGACTCACAAAACGAACAGGGGTTGTTTGGTTTGGGCAGAGGAATGAAAATGAAAATGACAGAACCTGGAATGAAAATTTGGGCTTCTGGGGGATGAGCCCATTATATTATATAAAACCAAACAATTTCTTTCATTTTCATTCTCATTGATTACTGCTTAATACCTCTAACCAAACACCCCCTAAAAAGAATGAAACCGAAACTAGTTTTCTTATTCTTGGTGTATCTGGCAGCCCTTTTCTTTCTTATTGTGGCGACAATTGCTGCTTTCGTCGGGCAACATGTCGTGAGAAAGCTGATTATGATTCTAGGACGGGCGTCACTGATCATATTCATCCTCGCCTTCACTATATTTGTTAGCGCAATATCATTAGGTGAGTATCTTGGTTTGGTCACTCAAATATACTTGTAGGGAAGTTATTGTTCATATTTATCAACCTCCCAAAATAAAATAACAAATCCCATCTGGTTTAACAGGTGGAGTTGGAATTTCAAACATGATCGGGAAATTTGAGCGACATGAATACATGGGATTCGAGGACTTATGCAAGTATGACCTCAAAAATTAGGTAAAACTTTTCTGCAAACCAGAATTTATTCAGTTCTTTATGGTATGGTGACTTGTATCTACATTCCATATTCTATACCTATAAGTTTATGACATAATTCATCTATGCAACATCCAGTTTAGATTTAAAAAAGGGCAGTGGAATGATGGTCCTGAGGCCACATCCAGATATTTGATTGCTTATCTTTGGGGTATGGATGTTGAAGATGGCTGCTGGGATTCAGATGTGAATACACTGATGATGATGATGATGATTGTTGCACTTTGTTACAGACTTCCTTTTATGCAAGTGAAAGCTTTATTTTAGTAACTCTGTTCATAATTTCATTTGTCTGTAATTTAACTCTTGTTTCAAGTTGATTCGGATTTCGTCGTTAGAAATAAAAGAGTGGCAAATTTGCGGGTTTTATTTTCATTTATGTATCATTCTTGAATCGGGTTTCATGAAAACCGAAAAGAGATTGAAATGGAATGAGATTTTGGAACTTTTATCCCGATCCTTAGTAAGATCAAAGGAACAGGAAAAAGTATGCAGGACACAACCTTATATTCCCTGAGCAGGTTCTACACTGTGGAAACGCTCTTTAATGGAACTTTAGCTTTAGCTGGTCGTGACCAAGAAACCACCGGTTTCGCTTGGTGGGATCACATCCATAGAAGCTGTTGGCAGGTTATTATCGAAGATTCATTTAGGACTTCTCCAAGATAGTCGATATTTAATTTTTTTTTTAAGATTTTTTATTTTAATTTTTCAGCATTAATTATATTTTACAAATTCATTATTTTAGTTACATATAAAATAACTGTGGAAGCTTAATGGACATAGCAAAACTTAAAAAAATAAGACATTATATGTACAGACAAAAAAATTAAAATAATAGTGACCACACATTGACTTTGTTTCTTTGACTTACGTAAATTAAAGAAAATATATATTTAAATTTATTCCCACTTCATAATTTATATTTTTTATTGCTAATAACCCTAAAGTCAAGCTTTTATTTTAAGACTATTTTTAAACAAACCTTTTATATCGTCAACTTAAATGTAAAAATGAGGATTTTGATTTTGACAAAATAATTCATAAAAGGGTTTATTTGACATATATGGATGGTTTATTTAAGGCGTCGTTTATCAAATGCTGACCGGAGGCGAAATATCTTGTGAAAAAGAGAGTTATAAGACGGAAATCGTAAGAAGAAATCTGGACCCTTGATCATCTTTAACATTAAAACCCACCAATGAATCATGTTCGATCCAGTGCATCTCATCCTAATATGCATCTAAGGGTGGAGATCCGTTCTTACGTTTTTTTATCTTAATACTATGATCTCGAATTTGGAGAGAAAAAAAGAAAGTGAAATAGTTTTTTTATTTGTGCCTCGAAAGAGATTAGAAAAGAAAATAAGAAAATAAATTTTCGTGTTTTTGAAGAGGAGAAAAAGGTGTCATTTTTACTAATACCCCTTGAACATATATCCTTTAATAACAACCTGCTAACTGGATAAGTGTTTACCTGATTACTTACCATATACCGAATGAGCATGACAAGGATTGAAAATTTCATCTGATAAGTGAGGGGGATGACTGTTACCCAATTAGCGCTAATAGGTAAGAGACATTAACCAACAATTTTACTATGTCATTTTTCAATGACTGAGAATTTTACCCAGTAAGATAAGTGATGATGATAACTCTTACTTGATAAAGATTTAACTGATTAACAATAGACCTGCTACCTTCGCCTTCTAAAAGTCTTGAGCTTGAGATCGAATTCTTCCAAACAGACGGTTGTCTGTTTAGTAAACAATCCCTTAGTCTCTACACATTTTAAGGTTTAAACTTTAATTTATCGTATTAGAGGATCTCCAATAAATTCTCCAAAATAAAGATTTTGGCCAGAAGTTAGTTACACGAATACAAACATAAAACTTTAATAAGTCATACTTACGTAAAATTACTTGTAATCTTGAATTTTAAATAATATACATCAATAATCAGTACTTCATGTATAAAAATGGTTTTTAAGAGTTTTTATCAAATATTTTATAATATAATATAAATTACTGATTAATAGACGTGCTTTCAAATGTAGCACCTGCATGTTCAAAACAAACCAGATGGAAACCGCAACATTCAAAGAATATGGTAATATACGTTTATAAGATTTGAGAATGGATGGAATCGTGGAAATCTAACAGTTTTGCTAACAAGGGGGTGTTTGGGATTTGATTATAGAGAGAGAAAAGTGCTTTTTTTTAATTTATTTCAGTCTGATTTTAGAACTTTTTAGATTCATCAACCACGGGAAAGCGGTACCTTTGCTACTACTTCGAGTATCCATTCTCGTCCTCCTTTCGCACACAGTAATCGTAAACCTAATACCCGTGAATTGTGTTTTCTCATAAACCCTTTTGGGGGTTTTCTCGACCTTCAATTTTTACGTTTTTGTAGACGAATTTGATACCTGTAAACCACAATTGGGGCTGCAGAAGAAACTTGATTCTCTAAACAACCGGAAGATGTGGAGTTATAGTCGTCAAAGAAACCGCTTTGCTTCTGGTAAATCGGACAGCAGAAGGAAGAATACGACTGGTGGTTCTAGAATGGAGTGGAAACCAAAGGCAAAGGTATGAGATGATTTCAATTTCTTTTCAGTTCGCTGATTAGGTTTAATATGTTGAAAGATGCTCTAGCTGGTCTATGTGGTTCATGAAAATTGACCTACATGCAAACTTTAGGGTCCCCATGGCGCCGAGGGAGATGACACCATTGGATTTAAACTCGACACATGTTAAACCTAATGGTGATTTTAGAGTCGTCAATCATTTTTGATGTAATTGTGATTTACTTGGGATGTGACGATGCAACATAATGTGAGTTAGGAACACTTGATCGCCATAAGGCGGGGGTCAAGACGGCAACGGCCCCTTGTGGGGTCTAAGGGGCAGCGCCCCTGACGGTGGTACCAAAAAGTATATGGATTTTATGAAGGGGATTATTTAGGAGACTAAGAGCATGTTTGTTAGCAACGTAATGAGCTTGATGGCAGCTTATTCGGTCAAAAAGTGGCTTGTTCATTAAGCTTCTAGGGAGAAGGTTTATGCAGAAAGCCAAGTTTTTTCCAAACCTGCCCCTCCCAATTAAAAGACACACTCCTTCCGTCTATGAAAAAACCCTCCCAAACATAAATCTTCCCAATCTTTATGGACAGATTAATCCGCACAGACACCTTTATCTGTATACTTGATAGAAAACCAACCTAACAGCTCTTGAGTATGGATTCAGAAGCTTCTGATCCATTTCAATCTTATCAATAAGCGGTTGTAACTGTCCGTATAAATACATTGAACTATCCAAGTGATTGTAAGTTGTAACCACAAAACCGAAATCTTGGACAAAACCAGCTCCAATGCACTAGGCTAGTCTTTTGGGGTTGACCTTTCTTAGAATGTGAAGAAGTTTTTTGCAGGTTCAATGAGAAATCTTTAGAAGTGATTCCATATAAAAGAAAAGAACATAGGTGAATCGATCAACTCTACCAAGCTTTGCTAGTTTTTGGGAAGCGACATCTTTGTATGCACTCCTTTTTCTTTAATTTTTCCAAAAGTTTTTTGCAACTCAAATGCATGAGCTTTCTAGTCAGGAAGAAGTAACTTGTTGCTCCAAATGTGATGTTGTTTTGTTTACCATCTCTATTAATTTGACATTGATGAATATATATATATATATATACACACACACACACACGGTATGCACATGTGCATACAAGTAATTGAAGATGTATCCTGGTTTCTGTGCATGTGTGCATGTTATGCACACATACTAGAAAAATTACTTACAAATTTCTTGTATGCACATATGCCTACCATACAAATCAATGGTTACTGGGGTGTTCCTCAGTGTCTCATTTTTTTTGTTGTTTCCCCCTGAACCTAACCCTATTATATATATATATATATATATATATATATATATATATATATGTATATGTACTTCCAGGTTGCAACTGATGGATCTTTGGGTAGTGCTTCTTCTTCTCAAAGGGATAATTCTCAAAGTTTTAATTCTGAACCAGCTTCAGATGTTAATTCACCGCAAGAGTCTTTGTTGCCTCTTATCAAAGATTTGGCATCTGGTATGGAAAATCTTAATCAGATGCATGCAAGTAATGACTCTAAACATCTGGCATCTGTGTTAACCTCTGATTATAGCTCAAAAGAATCTCTTACGCTTTCTTGTCAGTCAGAATCGAGTCATATGCATCCAATTAGAGAAAAAACTCATTCTTGTCCATCGAAAGGTCGAACTGGGAGAGGATCAGAAATGTATGCCACACCCATTAAGCCATCTTCTGTTGTTTGCTTCCCAATGGAGGACAGAATTCCTGAGAACGGAAAGCAGATTGTCGTTAAATTTGAGGAAAAAGCTGATAATAGTGGAAAACCAGAGGATACTGACTGTGCTTCCCCTATAATGCGATTCGACATCTGTCCAAGGAGTTCCGTTATAAAGATAAAACCTCCTTTACATGTGATAAACAAAGAAAAACGGAACCAACTTAAACGGTCTGTTGAAGGACAAAACTTCAAGATTTTGAGGCCCGGGATGGTACTCATGAAGGGCTATATTTCTTGCGATGAACAGGTATTGTTGTTGTTTTTAGATAGTTACAGAAATTTTTTATGATTTATAGCTTGCCAAGACTCTTGGAAGGTGTCAAAAATGGATGTTATGCTTCTTTCTTTGGCAAACATAGGTGTGATTTTTGTCTAACAATAAGATAAAAATGTGTTTCTGTTTCTTCTTGCAAGAAAATTAGTCTTCTATAAGATCTTGCAATTATAAGTTTAGCTTTGTTTATGCTTCGATTGTGCAAGTTTCACTTCTTGGCAGAAATTTACAAATCATCCTGTAGGGTGCGTTTGGTGAAGACAGAACTGGACACGACAGTTGTTGAGCGTTTGGTAAGACAGAATTGGACATGACTATACATATAAAATGACCAATTTACCCCTAATGAGTTGTTTACCTCTTTTATATATTTTGATTAATTTATGTAATTTATTAAATTATAATAAAATAAATACTTTTAAAACAAAATAATATCATTAGAATCAAGATGTTTAAAATGATACCAAAATAAAAAGTTTATATAGTTTCCAATTTTTTATTTATACATTTTCTATATTATTTTATTATTATTAACCGTAATATAGAAACCGTATAAAAATATAATTTTGAGGATAGTAAAATGACAGTTTAAAGAGTATAAAATACAATATATGAAATTTGAAGAATGGATAAAAATGTAATGGTGGAGACATATTTGATGTTTTAGAAGAGTTAGGTTTTATTTTGAGGTTATATTGGTAATATATAGGTTTGTTCCACCTTGTTCCATGGAGTGAAGGTGGAACATGCCTGTTCCAACTCTGTTCCACGTAAAAGTTCTGCCAAACATGGTACAATGATCCTGTTCTGTCTTGTCTTGTTCAGTATACCAAATGCATCTGTAGAGATGTTTAATAGAAACTTATACAGGGTACACAAAAATATTCTGATTGGCCTTTCATGATTGTTTTCTTCAGATCGGAATAGTAAAAACTTGCAGGGAGCTTGGTCTCGGTGATGGAGGTTTCTACCAACCTGGTTATCGTGATGGATCAAAAGTACATTTGAAGATGATGTGTTTGGGTAAGAATTGGGATCCTCAGACGAGTGAATACAGTGATACAAGACCAATTGATAATTCTAAACCTCCGGATATTCCTGATAAATTTCGTGATATGGTGAAAAAAGCAATACGAGATTCGAATGATCATATTCAGAAAAGCAATTCTAAAGCAGATGCAGGAACTATCATTCCCCCCATGTCACCAGATATCTGCCTTGTCAATTTTTATGCGAATAACGGCAAGCTTGGTCTTCATAAGGTTAGAAATTATCTTCTTTACGGTAAACCTGAATGGAAAATTAATGCAATTACTCACTAAAAAGAAAATCTGAAAATTATGGCGTATACTCATGCTAGAAGTTGTTCGATTTGCAAGAAGGTGAGAAGTTGGCATATGGGTTGTATCATGTATGATCACGTGTTCGTATCACATGTGTGATTTTGGAACTTCTTGTCTTCTCGCAAATTGACCACCGCCTCTTTGAACCCGACCCTATTGCCATATTAGCGAGGTTCAATGCTTATTTGTACTTGAACATGTTTATCAGTTCGTTTTATGAAATTCAAATGTGAAGTTAAAGAAAGCGGTATCACGTATGCAATAATAAGCTGTAAACTTGGATTTTAAGTTGTTATATATTACTAATAAGCATTGTATAACGTTTAATAAGTTGTTTTTACCGAATAATGAAAAATCCCTTGTGATTTGTTGGTTCCTTTTAGGACAAAGATGAAAGCTCGGAGAGTATTGATCAAGGATTACCCGTTGTCTCATTCTCGATAGGTGACTCTGCAGACTTCTTATTTGGGAATGTCGGGGATATTGACGAAGCAACAAGAGTTATTTTAGAATCTGGGGATGTTTTGATATTTGGTGGGAAATCAAGAAGTATATTTCATGGTGTCGCGTCTATTCGTCCTGATACTGCTCCCTTGTCACTACTAGAAGCAACAAATATGAGGCCGGGTCGGTTGAATCTCACTTTTCGACAGTTCTGAGTTCTTACCAACTTAAGGCTCGTTTAAGAATCCGTGAATCGGAATGTATTTTGTCACGAAGCTCGTTATGTGATTATGATTGAATCGGGATGTTAGATCGGTTAAGATTTGGGTGTTGTGTAGTAGGTATTTTGGTAACTTTTGCTGGATTTTCATAGGTTTGATTACTGGTCAAATATTAAAAATACCATTTGGAATGCACAACTTCTTGAACTAAATATAAATCCTTTTGGATCATATGAATGCAATTTCAAATTTTTGCCATAAATTGGATTATGAAATTAAAAAGGATGTAATTTTGTTCTAAAAATGAGTTAATTCTGGTTATAGTTTATGATCATGAGGGATTGTATGAGGATGACAGTTATGTTGAGAAGGTGGGAACATTTATGAGCGTTTGGATGAGTTGATTTTTTAATCTAACTTAATTTTATTCAGCTACATTCATCTACCTTCAACTACATTCATTTATCTATTTATCTTACTTTTATGTCACTTTCACAAACATTTACATACATTTAACCACTTTAACATGTATTTATTTTGTTGAAGTTAAAAGTCAAAATAACAATAATAGGTAAATAAAGATAATTGAATGTAACTAGAGGTATATGAATATTTTGTTCTCACATTCTTACCATAACTCTTATTCTTTATCACCCAACCCTGTAGTTCAATAGTAATGAATCACAGTAAAATTGGTTGATTTTTGGTTGTACTTTTATTGATGATGAATCACAACCGTCAGGAGAAAACGATGTTGGGTTGTTTTTTTAACTATGGATGTCTGAACCAGTTTATACTTATCTACATAAATCTCAAGTCTCAAACGATCTTATAAAACAAGCAGAAAAATCTCAAGTGGCCTTAGAGAACAGGCAAAAAAAAATCTTTAGGGGCCTTAGAGAACGACCATAGAAAAATCTCCATGGCCCCGAAGAACATCCAGAAAATCTTCAGTGGACTTGAAATAAACGGAATTGGCGACCATGTTGGGTTGTTTGATTCGGTTTTGATGTGATATAATGTATCAATATTTCAACGGTGGATGTCCAGATCAGCTTGTTCGCAATTCGGTTAATCTCAAAGGGTCTTGTTGTACAGGTAGAAATATCTTCTAAGGCCCCAAAAAACAACCAAAAAAATCAATCAAACATAATGAGAAACATTAGGCAAGAATTTTTTGTACAATAACTATGAACATTTGGGTATGATTAACAACAGTTTACCAGCCTCTCTCCATCACCATTTTGTTGGTTTAATTTTGATGTATTTGTGGCTGCAAATATCTTGTAAAGGTTAATTTGTATGTTCGGGTTCAAACTCTTCGCCTGTAAGAGTTCATATGTGAAACTTCCAAATATTCTTCATCTTCTTCATCATCAGACAAATACGATGTTCCCATCCATGATCTGAAGCCTTCATTCACCCGTCTCTCCATTTCTGGTGTGAATTCGACAGGATTAGCTTCCAACATTTCCACCCCGATCATCTGCCCACCAAGATCGCCATCATCAAGAACCATGACTGTTTTCCTTCTGAGCAGGGAAGCTGTCACCCCGTATAGAGTAACTAGTCCCCATGATGCAATCTCGTAACACCAGAATAATGGGATCGAGCAGCCACTCCTCCCAAGTGTCAGGAGAGTCGAACCAAGAAATATTGCGAGAAGACCAAAAGCGATTGCAAACATGAAGTTGAGAATGAATAGGCATCGCACACCTCCTGTAAAAATAACACAAACGGGAGTTACCTGAACAACTGTTGGAGTCCACATCGGCCAGACTTGGGTCATTTATCCATATTCCCACAAACATCAACAGATTGAGAAGGTAACCTCTATTTGGAGCACAATAGTTATTCTCAACCACCTTTAGGCATCCATGTCTTGTTGGAGCAGTATAAGCTACAGTGATTCCTGCAGGTCAGTTACTTTTGCTGATTAAACACACCGCCTAATTTCTGATGATATCAGTTTTGCTTTCAATAGATAAGTAAAAAAGGGAACATTGAAACACGCAATAGAAAAATGTAATCAGAAGCTGAAAACTGTTGACTAAATGGGGCTGTTTGGTTGGTTTTCTTTTAAGTCCTGTATGGATAAAGTTGTCTGTTTGGATTAATCTTGCATAGATTGGGAAGGTTTTTGTTTGGGGGAGTTTTTCATAATTGGAAGGACCGTGTTTCTTAATTGGGAGGGACAGGTTTAGAAAAAAACTTGGCTTTCTGCATAAAGCTCCCCCTATAAGCTTACTGAATAAGCCACTTTCTATATCATTAAGCCATTACCAAAGAGTCATGTATAGCTGACCGAATAAGCTGTGAGTCTCATTAAGCTGATTGATAACAAACAGGTCCATAATGCTAAAATCAAGGTTTGAAACATCTAACTCTGTTTTTCAAACTGAACAATATCCTAAATTTTCACACAGTTTTGGAACTTTATTTCTAGAAATGAAACGTATAGGGTTGTAGAATCCATCTATTAGATATTATAGCACTAACTAATTTAAGAAACCCCTAACAGAAAGTTAAACATACAAAGGCACTCCTAGCTTACCAAAAGGAGACATCTTTGAAAATGTAGCATTTTGTTTCTTAGTCCTTCTCCATAAGTCACAACAGTCTGCAATGGCGGTTTCACCTTCCTGGAAAAATAAGGTGAATGGTAGTTAGGGAGACTCTGGTTTTGTAGCCATTCTGCCTACCTAAAATCTTTTAGGGAACAATTGATGTTCATAAAGGTTGGATTGATGTTACATATATTTCCACTTCACCATTAAGAGTCTCTCTTGGGATGGAAACCGGGCCATACCATGTATTTGCAGACTTACTATCCTAGGTTGGATTGGAGTTCATCTTTTGTGGTTTGCTATCCGAGGATTCTGCAAACATGACTGATTAAGACATAAGAATCTAGTTCCAAAATTCTGATCAATTTAAAAAGCACTACTTCTGAGATACCAAAATTGCAGATGGAAGCTTTACTTCTCTTATTCAATGAGTTAGATGCAGCTGTTGTCAGTCTATCGTAAGTTGAACATAAAAGGTAATGCATCAGGAAGAACAATCTTTAGCACCATCAATCTACAAAGCATTCTCTCTAGAGACTCAATAAACTAGATTTCTAGAAGATAGCAATCCTTTGAGAAGATTGATCTTATGAATTAACGATTACCAAAGTTGTCCTGCACAAATACCACAAACATAGGTTCATTGAACACCTATAATCATGATCAAGTGAAAACGGATTGATTCGTTAAACATTATACAGATAGGTAAACATCTAAATAATTACTCGATTCATATACATAATAATCATATAAACAGCCACCAATCAAATTCGTTACCTGCAACAAAATAAACTGCAGAAAACACGAAAAGACACGCCGATGGAAGAAACAAAACCATCCAGTAATAATCAATGATCTCTTGATCTGCAATATTGAAATCACCATCCGTACGATCCTCCGCAATGCTGCGGATGTGAGTTGTTTCCGTTTCGATTCGACGATGTTTGCAGAAAGGTCGGCTTTGAAGATCACTAGGAAACACCATTTTCAAGCTGATTGAAGTAGAAATTAAAATCAAAAGCATAACGAAGATGAAAATGAAGATCACGATCGGTCTTTGTAGCTTAATGCAAGCTTTATCTTCATCACGGAGGCTCTCGTACTGGTGTTTGGGCATCACTACTTGTCGTAGAGCATCTCCTACGATCGCCATATCTTCAAATTCATATGATGTATAAACCCTAGGTAGGTTTATACGTATATATACGTACACGGTATGGGGTGTTTGGGATTGGTTATTTAAAAAGTCTTATGTTTTCTTTTCTAAAACGCTTATTAACTTATGTGGTATCAAATCAGAGTTTTATAAGAAATGTTTGTATTAGCTTATAGTGATACCAAAAAACAATAAACTAATAAATTGTTCTTTAATGTTTGATAAATTTTGCTTATATATGTAAAATGATCAAAAAATACAGTTTTTCCTATTACCGGCTTGTTTGATTTTTTTAACATGAAAAAATTTATTTTTCATCATTTATAATAATTTTTTTGACAAAAATTTATATCAATAAAATTAATAATTAACTAACATTGGTAATAAGCAGTTTTTCATAAGTCAAAAATGATTAACTTATCAAAAACTGCTTATTACCGGTTTGACACCGGTATAAACAGTTTTATTTTTTCTCATCCAAACACTAGCATTTAACTTATTACCGATGTCAAACTAAAATAAATCAAAAAAACACCTAAAATAAGCAATCTCAAGCACCTCCTGTATATCTACACTTAAATACAATCGGGCACGGGAAATATAACTTTCTATGCTTTCTGTAACAGTAAAAGTGAAAAATATACCTCAATTATGCATTCTTTCAAATCTATGCTTGAAATTGCATTTCTTCCAAATTTACTCCTTGCTTCTTTTTTCTCCCCAAATTGTCTTTTTTTCATTTGATTTATATCCTTTTGAGATCATGTTTAAGGGCCGTTTACCAAACACTTACTCGGTAAATGCTTACCGGCAAAAAATAACACTATCATTTACTTACCGGGTAAGATTTTAGTCCATCAAAATGGTATCGTATGCAACAAATTTACCCGGTAAGTACTTACTGTAGTAAGAGTCGTTGCCCTCACTTATCAGGTAAGACTCTTGGTCCTTGTCTTACTCTTATCGGATAAGATTTTTGGTCCTTACCATATTCATCCGATAATGTAATGTGATTTGGTAAACACTTACTCGGATAAGCATTTGGTAAACGGTGTCTTAGTAACTATACAAAAGCCTCATTTAAATAAATAAAAATTAACTTAATTTATTAAATAGTTTTCAAAAGAATTAATGCAATGCAATCCAATCCAATCAACAGATCAAAAGTTATGGCTTTCTAAAATTCAATTTGATAATACATAGGAAAAGGTTGTTGTATGCACAACTATTTACATTAAAATCAGATCAAATCATACGTTGAAATATGCAGAAAGAAGAATATATGACACCAATTATTTCAAACAAAATACTAAAATTAAAACCAATTTATAAATCAAACACATATCAACTCCATACATATAATCTCAGCTCTTGGGCTTCACTTTGCCAAAATCAACCAAATCTCCAAATAGCTTGTCTTCTGCCTTTGAAGCCTTTGGCTTATGAACATAAGATGCATTCGCCATCGATGGACCACTGTAAACGCTGCTCACCGACATCCCCACCATTCTCTGATCTGTATATTGCGCGTTTTGTTGCTGACCGTACCCATAACCATAGCCACTGCCACCGCCACCATAGCCGCCATAGCCACCACCATAAGCTTGTCCCATTTGGTTACTGTACATTTGCTGAGCCATTTGTTGAGGATACATGTAACCCATTTGGCCAGGTTGAGTTTGCTGCATACCTCCTTGGAATTGGAATTGGAATTGTTGTTGAGGAATTTGATGGGTATAGACTGGCGGCGGCTGGTTGTTCATTGGCGGGAGATAGCTGCCTGCGACTTGCTGCTGCTGTTGCATGTTCATGTTCCCTCCATAAGGTTGAGACGACTGTGTGCCATTGTCGGCAGAAGGCTGAGCTTCCCACGGTGGTGGCGGCAGTCCACCGCTAGTTGGACCACCTATAAAACCCCAACCACATTATCAATCCAACGCACAACTAAGGGTGCATTTGGTATCCAGACAGGATAGGATGTAACAAGACTGGACAGTTGTTCAACGTTTGGTAAGACAAAACTGGAAAAGACAGAACAAATAAAATGACCAATTTATCCTCAATGAGTTGTTTATATATTTTGATTTATTAATATTTAATAAATGACATAAAATAATCAAAACATAGAAACCATATAAAAACAATATTTTGAGAACACTAAAGTGAGTTTAAAGACCATAAAATACAAAGTAAAAAGGGAGGCATATTTGATGTTTCAGAAGAGAATTATGTTTTATTTTGAGGTTATATTGGTAAAATATACGTTTGTTCCACCTTTTTTCATGGTGGGGGTAAAACACGTATGTTCCACTATGTTCTTGTTCTACCAAACGTGGAACGGTGATCCATGTTCTGTCATGTCCAGTGTACCAAACTTAAAAGAGTCGTAAGCGCTTTAAGATTTGACTTTCACTCACCGAAACCTGGTGAAGGCGGCTGCTGCTGCTGCTGTTGAGCCATATGGCCATTCCATGCCGGATTAGACCCTTGATTGTACGAGGACCATGGCTCCGGCTGTGGTTGAACACCATTTCCATTTGGATAAAATGCAGGCGGCACATTTTGAGGCTGTTGGATTTGAGGTGAAGAAGAAACGTTTTGCACATTGTTACTTTGTGAAAACATGTCCACAAGGGCTAACGCATTGTGCTGAGATACAGGCGTAGCAGGCTGAGCTTCACCCGCCGGTACAATCGCTAGGCTATTTCCGGCAGTCGGTGAGTTAAAGTCATCACCGCTCAAAAGGTCAAACTTGGGTTCGACCTTTGCTGGAGTTGCCGGAGGTCCATTAGTTGTAATAGGAGCAAGAGACAGCAAATCCGCCTCTGCACCACCACCAGTGGCGGATCTGCAGAAAGAAGCGGAACATTGAAGGGTATTTTAGACATTTGACAAATTAAGAAATAATTGAATTACTTCACCTGATTCAAACACGTTTCCATGTTGTAAAAGAAATCTTGATTACCTCGGTTGTTTGGTATCTCCTGCATCAATAAGAGGAGCATCAACGGGTACTAATGCTTGACTAGTTTCGGGTTTCGATTTTTCAGATGGAGCAGGAGTTCCAGTAAGAAGTGCTTCGTGTTTGGCCAAGACTCGTGCCAAATCGTCATTCAGAGCTAATCCTTGACATAATAACGATTCATCCCTGAGGCGCAAATAAGAGAAAATTCGGCTGAGCAGAAAAGGAGTGAATGAAACTAAAACATGCAAAATCATGTACAAAGTATACAGTTCCTTTGGGACTTAATTTCATAGGGATTAGATGTTTAAAACCATTCCATCAAACCAAACGCCCCCTAAATATTCATGAATATATGTCATAATATTCATCATGAGTAATAATCGAAGAATAGTTGATTCTCAGGTTCTCAAAATATTTACGGTTCTCATTTGAACCTTCCCCTATCAAAAGCAATAAGAGCAACAAATAATGCGGATGCATGAAGTCAACTAGTCAAGCGTAGAGTTAGACAAGGTCTTACGAAGTCGAGTTAACCAGGTGCACGACTCTTCGCTTGTATGTACGACACTGCTCCACCAAGTCCACGATAACCTCTTGCCGGAGACCCTGATTCCGAAACCGAGAAAAACAAATTAATTAATACATCTATTTACGGAACAAAAGGGTTCGATTGACAATTATACCTCTTTCTTTTCGGGATCAACTGCAGTCAGCATTTCGGCAAGAACATCCATGATACCACGAGCATTCTGAATTTCTGTCAAGCTGAAAAACACAACGACAAATATCCATAGAATAAAACAATTTATTCACGATAATGTGAGTCGATATAAGAAGTTTTATTCCATAGAAACAAATAAAACCGACTCCCGTGATTATATATGGAATTTTTTCATATAAAAACTGAAATATAACTTCATAATATACCTCAAGACTGGAAATTCGGCATCTGCAGAAGTCTCGGTGGTTTCGTTCCCATTTTCTGGAATACGCAGATTGTGTGGATAGGACGTTAGAGGCTGTGTTTGTGGGGGTGTAAAAACAGGTGCTGATCTCTCGGATTTCTGTGGAAATACCGCCCCTAAACGCTGAAACATAAAGTATGAACCTTAGAAACGGAGGTTAATGTTCTTTGCCAAGTTAAAAACGGCAAACAGAGCAAAATGCATCAAAATGTAACTAAATTATGACAAATTTTACCAATAATTCATGGTATGCAGCATAGTATTGGGGATATCTCGCCCTTGCCCCGCCAAAAGCTTCTTGCCATGTATCTATTAGAACTAATATTTTCTCTTTTACATGAAAATCGGGCTGCAATATAATCAAAACCGTCAACTACAAATTTAACCAAAAAATGGTTGTGATAGAATACCGACATCGGTTACTTAACAAAGGCCTAACCTTTTTTTTCACTATTTTCACCATGTCATTAAGCACAGCTCTCTCCGCTACATGCATATGAACAAAATCCCCGCAATTCTTCACAATCGTCTCCAATAGCTTTACAAGTTAAACAAGTTGAGAAATTATTTCTTCAAAGTAATTTGCAGTTTTCAAGTCAGTTTTTGAGTTTTGGTCCAATTGTAATGGATCTTGATGCATGAAAATGAATAAAAGCAATGGAAATATAAATGCATTCGGTTTTGTGCTTCCAGTGGCATGCCAATTCTAGGTTTCTAAATGAGCATTCTAATATATCTCGCACCCCATATTATGGAAAGAAAGTAAATACAAATTCATGCATCATTCAGCTCCAAATCAATTCAATTACCTAAGGAAATCCAGAAAGCTAATTTAAAAGGATAAAAAAAGAAGCAAAAAGAACAAACGAAAATTCTTGTGTGAGTTTACAGTTTTTTTTCTATAATGGTGTTCAATGTCCGGGCCAGCTTGCAGGCGCCTCTACTTTGAAAATAACACGTACATATGCATGTATGTATTTATGCATGTGCTTGTATATATACATACACGCGTGTGTACATATATATATATATATATATATATATATAGAGAGAGAGAGAGAGAGAGAGTCGGGATCATGTGAGAAATTTTCATTTTTGTGAGAAAGTGAGAAAAAATGAAGGTACCTTGATACTATGTGTATGTTGTAACCTTCAAATGTGTATCTGAAGTGTGAAGGATATTTTATACTGTGTGAAGGTTGTAACATTCACATAATATAAGGGTATCTTCACAAATCTCGTGACAGACCTTCACACGATATAAGGTGCCTTCACCTTCTCACAAAAAGAGTTCTCACTAGAACCTAACCTATATATATATATATATATATATATATATATATATATATATATATATATGCACATATAGAGGGTTGGATTCAAGGGAAAACCACAAAAAATTGAATTCATTTGTACGGTATGCACACATATGCACATGTGCATAACATATACACGTGCATAGAAACCAGGAAACATCTTCAATTATTTGTATGCACGTATGTATATCATACGGATGAATGGTTATTAGGGTGTTCCTTAGTTTTTCATTTTTTGGGGGTGTTCCCCTGAACCTCGCTTTATATGTGTGTGTGTGTGTGTGTATAGATGGCAAATCAAATTCAAACCTTTTAAATGTTGCAAACCTGCAAACCAATATTTGTGGAAATGATGAAGGTTCATTTTATTATAATTTGAGTAATTATGAAAGATAATTGGAGTTCATTAATTATGATCAATGCTTTATATTAGGAAACAATCAATATATTTATGAAACCAGATATATGTTAGACTAGATGGACGGTTGAGATTGATTTGTATGGTTTGTAACCTTTCCATGGTTCGTATTTGAGTGGGACTATATATATATATATATATATATATATATATATATAGGGAGGAGAGAACAGATCAAAGTAGCACATCAAGATTCCAACAGATTCTTTCTACACACTAGTTCAATCAAGAATGAAAAGAATGTGCCAAAATCAGATAAGAAAATTGATATTATGTGGCATACGTATTCTTTAGTTAGCACGAAACTTTGCCAATGAGCTGCCACACAAAAGGTGGAAGTTTACACTTCCTAGTTGTTTACCCTGCCCCAAAATAAACGACACTTATAAGGAGATATTAGTCTTATCCAAAACAACATCATGACTCTCAACAATCAACATACAAGAAAATAAGTCGTTTTCTTTGTGCTTACTGTTAATGCAAGAAGTTGCACTTTTGGATTCTTGCTTCCAAGACGCTTTTTTATGCCTTTAACAACATCTTTTGCTTGCCTGAAAAACCATTGCATCAATGTTACCACCACATGCATGAACCAATGATAAACCAACAATCAATGCGTAAAAGTTGTATTTCCACTTACAACATAAAAAAGAAATCGATCTTTGAAGAAACAAAAAAGCAAATTTCATCAATAAAGTCAGTCAAATTAAGTTCAAAACCAAACGACCCCAGTATATCGCACCTAACCTCTACCCTAAAGAGTAGAGTTGTTGTTTCTAAGAAGACCCCCAACTAGTGGGAAGTGTGTGAAAGTGAAAAAAAAACAGAGTAGCTAAGATTTGAAAAGCTAGATATGAATAAGCAATATCAATGCATATAGAAAGACAAAAAGACAGATATAAGGGTGTTTAGCTGGTTTTCCATCAAGTCCTATATGGATGAAGCCATCTATATGGATTGTGAAGATTTTTGTTTATGATGGTTTTTTCATAGATGGAAGGAGTGTGGTTTTTAATTGGGAGGGGTAGGTTTGGAAAAAACTTGACTTTTCGCATAAGGGTCCTCCAAAAGCTTACTGAATAAGCCACTTTCTATATCGTTAAGCAACTACCAAACAGTCAAGTATAAATTACCAAATGAGGTGTGAGCCCCATTAAGCTCATTAGGTTGCTAACAAACAAGCCCTAAGCAATAGCCCAATTAAGTTCAAAGGGATTGAGCACAATAAGTATATATGTATAGATTGAAATAGCATATGTATTACGTTGTCAGGTTGTCAACGTACCTATATGTATTTATGTGCTTTTTGGACACCCTCCTCTAAGCTATAGATTGGGAGTGATTTCTACCCAACCCATTTATCATGGTATCAGAGCAAATGAATTACCACTACACGAAAGGGAGGGTATTGCACCAGTTTTTGTCCTATATCATCATGTTTTCAAGATACATAAATAGAGGGCTCATCAAATGCAACCCTCTTGAATGTTGCAACTGATGCAACTTCATCTACACCACACAATTAAACAATCAACGGTTGGGGTCTGGGGATAAGGTGGTTGCGGTTGGGGATAAAGCGGTTACACTTTTGAAAAAATAAAAATGAAAATACTCCTTAAAAGAGGGATGATCTACGGTTAGGATTAAATTTCATTGGGTTGCATTTGATTTGCATTCTACATATATTGGTTTGGGTTAGGTACCATCCTCCTTTGAACAGAAATAGGAATGGAGATGCCGAAAAACTTGGGTATTTCTTCAATTGGGCTGAAACCCCCATGAAAGGCTATGCTCCAATAGCTGCAACCCCAATTTTACCCTAAGTCCTAACTTCTGGTCGACTCATTTCATCCAAGCAAATAAACTAAAGATCTTCTATCGCACTTCAACTTATTATTCAGTTTGCCCAATTTGCCCAATTTCTTGAATCCTACTCAAAACTATAACTTAAATATAATCTAATTAGATAACCACAAAGACCCTAAAATTCTTCGGTTCTAAGCAAGTTCCATTTCGAGATGATCGATTAATTCAAACCTAATCAAAAACTTATACAAAACAAGACATCTATCGACTTACTTTCTACACCATGGATGACGATTAAGGAAACAAGAACATTTTGTATGATTGAATAAATTAGAAATGAAAAGGGGGCAAAGAAAGCATACACAGGATCATGGTTACAGATATCACAGATCTCAATGTTCATCGCCCAATCAGGACCTATAAGCATCTCGCTTGTGGCTCTTCCCACCATGGAGTTCACCATTTTTTATCCAAGATAATCGGAAGATCAAGAAATCACCGTAGTTGATCGGAGTTGGAATTAGTATGTTGATCGACTGCAAACCCAGAAAGAAGAACAAAATCTGAAGTTGAAAAACGAGAAATTATGGATCAAACAGTCAAAGCAGGCGGAGATTTAATGGAAAGGGTGGGTTGAAGTCCAAAGTCAACAGATTGGAATGAATAATCCGCCTGCCTTGTGTTTCTCTAGAACCAGGACTGTAGGACCAAATGGAAAAAGTTAAACTTCGAGTAATTTGACATGAAATTATAAACGTATAAATTTCATTGGCTTTGATGAAACGGAATGGATTTAAAGGAATTTGTATTTTAAATTCATTTTTATTTTATATTTGGTTTGTTAAATTATTTGGATTTGAAATCTTATGATTTAATTGAAATCTTTCCAATATAGGATTTTGAAATTCGTAGGGAGGGCTTGGGATTTCGTAGAAATATACACATTAAAGTTTTAAAAAGTGTTAAAAACATTTGTTTTGTAATAATTGATTAACAAAAATGTAATTCAATTGTTTTTATAATTTTTTTATAAATAATAAAATCTAATTTCATTCCAAATCCTACAAATCAAACACGCCAATGATTTCAAATTCATTTCAATCCAAATCCCTCCATGAAATTCAAATCCATCAAAAACAATCATGCAACCAAAATAGACCTTAAATATTTTAAATTGTATGTTAAATTATTTTTAAATGCACTCCTATCTTAATATTAGGTTAAACTTTTAAAAACTACTATTCAGATACTATTTATTAATATATATATATTATTTAAAATTCAAGATTATATCTTATCAAAACTTAATGTTTGAATTCATCTAACTAATTACATATAAACATATTAAATACCATATACACATTATGAGATGAAACACTTATTTTTATTTTCTAAAACATCTAAAATTTTAAAAATTCTTCATATAACTAATTGATAAATACAAGAAAAATCCGAGATAAAACACCTCATCTCTAATTTTTTTATTAAAGTATATTATCTTTTTAATTTTAATTATAAAATATCTTAAATATAGCTATCATTTAAATTAAAAGATTTTTTACCGTAACAAAATACTTTATCATTATCTTTTATATAAAAAAAATCATAATTAAACTATAATAAAATATATTTTTATTTTAAATCTAAATTATGATCAAACTTAAATTAAATAAATGAAACCTGAAAATTAGAATTTTATAATCTTTAGTTTGAAAGGCATCTTGATATGTATTTCAGATAAAATAATAATCATCTCGTCTCTAACTTTCTCAAAACCGTAAAATAAAATTGAGAAATACAAACAACAAAATAAAACACGGATCATGATTGAGGGTTCGAGTTCAAAATTTCAGAAGTGCATTACATTCCGCATGTACACTTCTACTATACATTAACATGAAAACCTACTTTTTCGATTTTCAATGCATAACTTAACTTGATTTTGACATTGAAAGTGGTGTATATATATATATAGCAATGTCCATATTTAATGTTATGTTACTGTACATATTTAATGTCAGAATAGGTCAAATCATACATTGAAAATGTAAAATATAAGGGGCTGTTTGTTTTTAAAAAAAAAACCTCTTAATACCCTCTGAAGTCTGAATCGGTCAGACCTTAGGGTATTAAGGGTGTTTGTTTTTTCTTTCAATTAAGAGCTGAATTTGTGTGTTTTTGTCTGAATCGGTTAGATGTAAAAAAACCTCTGAAAACCTCTTAATTTTGGATTCCCCTACCTCTCGATCTCGATCTCTCTCACGCAATCCACAGCAATCGGTCTCTCCATCCGCCACCACTCCGGCACCACCTCCCACCCTTTCTCCACCACACAAATCTCACCTGATCGATCACCGTCTCCGGTTCTTAAAGCATCGGATGCACTGCCTCCTCCTTCATCTACCTCCTAGGGTTTTTCGGCATCGATTTCGTTCAATCCTTCRGAATCGWAGCTTGGGGACTGCCTTARGGCTGCTTCGATTCGACGGCAGGCGTTGGAGAGGACGACGGGGAGGTCGTTGTTAGGGTTGCCTTGGATGCTCTGATTGCTCTCTCGATTTCCGGCTTCAGCTCTTCACCTCTATTGATTTCATCATTATCCCTAAAAGTGTGAAATCCTGCTCGATCTAATGCTTCATAAAGATGATCGGTAAAGGAAGAARAAGTGGAAGCCATTGAAGTTTGATAAAGAGAGTCTAGGAGGATGGAATATGTTTAAGATGGAAATATGAACAGGGTCTAAATTCTTCAGGGTTGAAAAGTCTTGCAAGGCATTTCAATTGAATTTTTGTTTTCTATTGTGTTTTGAATCAATTGACGCATTTCAATTGAATTTTTGAATGTGTTAAAAGTATATGRTAGTTTACAAATGGTTTAAATGATTGGATATTTCAGTTAAATTTAATTGAAATGAATTGATTCAGATTTCAGACGTAAAAACAAACAGTCTGACTGATTCAGATTTCAGACTTCAGCACCACCTCTTAAAATTCAGAAGTGAATTCAGACTTCAGACTTCAGCACCTCTTAAAAAACAAACGCCACCTAAGTCTTAATGTTGATATATGTGAGATAAAATTTGCAGATAAAGGTGACATTAACAATATACTCTATGTATCCGTCTCAATCTGTTATTCTTCTACGGTTCTACCTTGTCCTTGTTATCACTTGATATTAGCGGAAAAATTCATTTCCCCAGTTAATGTACGTTATTGTAATTGTAAATGACGAAGTACAGTTAAGTATACAAAGTAAATGAATCTTTTTACAGTGGTGATTCCCAGGTTACACGTCTCATTTATGATGATGATGGTACAATTATAGGTTTTAATTTTATCTCAGGCGTTTTTACGTACTAAAACTTTCAATTGGTTATAAACAAGTACCCACCAAGACCAGATTATACGATGAATCGTCGAACTCAAATCTGATGAACCAAGTGTCCACTCTAGTTAGGGCAATCCATCACTTTAAGGGCTATGTTTGGCAAACTAACTGATAAGCTAGCTGTTAGCAAATAAACTGGTTAATGAACAAATCATGTTTGAAAACTAGCCAATGAGAATATAAAATGACCAAAAAAATGTATCTTGAAAAATTTAGTAATTATAGTATTTTAAAATATAATTGAAAACGAATATCTAATAATATAATTTATTAACTAATACAAATAAGATGGTAAAAATAAAATAAAAATATAGTATATT
>NC_037537.1:27638568-27644977 GCF_001531365.2 Cynara cardunculus var. scolymus
GAAAAGCATTGAATTAATTTTTTTAAAATATATTTAATAATTAAATTAAATATTTTATTCAAATTATTTAACACATATCATCTATGAAACAAAATAAGTATAATTTTAATTTTTATGGTACATAAACATTACTAAAATTATTATATTTACGTTTTGATAATTAAGTATATTTAATAATAACTAGAAAAGTACTCGTGCAATGCAGCGAGACACATCTCAACTTTAACGTTCTATTTTTTTATTATCTGTCTCTGTCGATGTTATAATACGATTTTATGTGTTTTTAAGAAAGCAATAATGATTTTATTTTTGAATTAAATATAATTTTGAAGATATAATAAAATTTTGAAAATAAATATATCAATGTTAATATCAAATCAACTATTTAAAAGTTTTATTTTTTTATTATAATTTAATTTAAGTTTAATAACGAAATAATTTATTTTTGGTTTAATGATATAACATTTTATAAAGATAATAATTAAGTATTCTGTTATAACTCAATGATTTATCCTAATTATATTTTATATTTAAAATAAGATGTTTTATCCTGTATTTGATTATATTTATCTGCAGTTAGTTACATGAATTCATATGTGAAACTTTAATAAGTTGTACTTACGTACAATCTACTTGCAATCTTGAGTTTTAAGTAAACAATACTTAATAAACAATACTTTACGCATAAAAAATGGTTTTTAAGAGTTTTTGTCAAATGATTTATAATATAGTATAGATTAAAAAAATAATGATATAACTAATAGCTATTGTAAATAATCAATAAATAACATTATGTATAAATGTATAATTAGAATTAATTAATAATTAATTTTAAATTTATATTAATTAATATTAGTAATATTTAAATTTTATTAATGAGAGTTATAATTGAAAAAAAATGATAATAAGCTACCAAAACGTTATTCTAAGTAGCGTTTCAATAAATTAGCCTATTGAAATGCTATGCATTCGAACGTGTACCTGAAAAATAAGTTAGCTTATTTTTATCAAAAAATGTCTTAAGTACAAACACTCTTATTTTATTTAGACACCTAATCCATACAAATTTACTCAATATATTAAATAAACAACAAATATGTGTATTACATCATTGAAGACATATAAATAACAAAAACGCCATTTTTTGATTTTAGAAAATACTGGAAATGCTTTAATAAATTGCATCATTTGAATGCTATTGACGTAAATAACATCAAGATTAAGTACTTATTGGTATTTATATATTTTTATGGTTATTACAAATAAGATAACGTTTATAACAATAGTAATAATACCTACTACCACTAGTACTATTATTATTATTATTATATTATTATTAAAATAACATTTATTATAACCACTATATGCAAATATGTTTAAAAAAAATATAAAAATGAATAAAAAACTAAATTTTATTTTGAAAATATAATAATAACACATAAAAGATAAGATAAGAATAATATCTTAAACAAGAATTACAATAGCATTAGAAAAAAAAAACATTGACATAAGAGGTGTTATATAACCCATCAGGGTGTTTAAACACTACTAGAAAACAAAGTATCAGCAACAACAAAAAAAAACTTTTGCCGATCAGCAAAAGAATTGACAAAAACCAGTTCCTTCGATGATCTGCGAGGGATCAATAAGAAAATTGGTCAAAAACCAGTTCCCTCGCTGATCAGTGAGAGAATGGCTAAAAATCAGTTCTCTCAGTTTAACAAAGTCTTAGGCAAAGATTATATATATATATATATATATATATATATATATATATATATATATATATTGCAATTAAAACGACCCTGACCATATATTCATATATAATCGTCTTTTCAACTATGAGATTCTTTTAGAAATATATTTTATTGTATATGAAATTAATCTGCATGTAAAAATATCAATGTGAAAAGGTTTCATTGCAAAATAGTATATGAAATAGGTTCATGATGGTAAAACATTTTCATTTTCTAATTGATTCGTGATTCATGAACTAGTTTCATGGTGATCAATGTTGCATTGTAATCGAAGTTGATCAGTTTAGTTGGTAGAATGAACATGAAATGAGTGCATAATGGATTTTGTTCGTTATGAAATATACGTATCATGAAACGGGTGCATAAATGGATTTTGTTCGTTATGAAATATACGTATCATGAAACGGGTGCATAGTTAATGAAATAGATTCATGTAAAATAGTTAATGAAATAGATTCATGTAAAATAGGTAATGAAACAGATTCATGTAAAATAGTTAATGAAATAATGCATAATGGATTTTGTTCGTTATGAAATTAATCTGCATGTAAAAATTTCAATGTGAAAAGGTTTCATTGCAAAATAGTTAATGAAATAGATTCATKATGGTGAAACATTTTCATTTTCTAATTTACCTGATATGGTTGCCTTGAATAAAAAACACTATGAATTAAATTTGTTTACCGATTCTACCCTTATTGATGAAATAAAATAAATATTAATTATTTTTTAATTTTTAATTTCCTAAAATAAAGTAATGCAATCTTAGCCATTGATCAAAAAAATGAATGCATGATATTGGTTTACACGGTTTACACAAATGGGTCAAGTTTTTATTTGAACGCTCCTCTATATATATATATATATATATATATATATTTGCAATTAAAACGACCCTGACCATATTCATATATAATTGTCTTTTCAACTATGAGATTTTTTTAGAAAACTGAAACTGAATATTCATCATCAAAACAAATCTTAATAAAATGGTTAGCGGAATCTATTTGAATCATAAATTCTTTAAGAGAGTTGTAATGGAGTTCGAATATGTATGAATCCTTGACCATTTTGAGAATGAGCATACACATATTATACTTTGAATCGCATTCACATGTGTCAGATTCTGGTATTGCAGTATTCTCGATACTGGGAGCAGGAAAGATAGTGCTATATATGCAATTATATATGATTAACTCTAATATATGTATCATTATCGAACACGTTTCTACATACGCATCTTATTGTTCTGATGATATATTGTTGGTCTTGATAAAGCCAAAGAAGCTAAAATGGAGTCTTATACAAGAACCGTCAGTTGTAAAGCTAGATGTTGATGTGACGAATAATATAAGAAGTGTTAATCAAATTAATGACACATTGCATTTGTTTTCTACCTTGTTCCCTTGCTGATTTGTTAGAAGACGGGTAAGTTTTGTACACGTTCATGGATAAACATAAAAAGGTATAGACAAATCATGTTTAAAAACGTCTTTACTTAGAAAACAACAGCATGGTTCTCACGACCTCGTTATGGATGGAACTGATCATCCAAATGTAAATGGTTCAGTAGTGAAACCCGTTGAAGGTAAGGCTTAATATGAACATATATTCGATCTATTATATGATCTGGTTAATATGGTCCAAAAAATTGGACCATGTTGACCGGATCAAATTTTTATTATTATCCTTTTGTCAATTCCAAAACATTCATAACCGTTAACCTCCGTTTATTTTTCATTAATCGTCTTGGAAGTACAGAAAGAAATCGCATAATTGGTCTTTTAAATAATACATTCTCCAGATGAAATCGTGGCCGTTCATCCCACTTCTTGCGTTATATCTAAACGTTCATTTTCTTGAAGAATTTTCAGAAGCTGGGCCCCTTTTCTCCTTCCTCTGGCGCTACAATCCCCTTGCATTGCCAGCATCACTACACGCGCCACCTCCTCTTGCGGTGCAAACCCCACCGCCGCATCTCCTCCGGTACCGCCGAATATCACCGCCAAGATCCCGATGGCGTTCTCCCGCCCCCTGGTGGTTTCCATCCTCCTCATCACTTCCACCATCATCGGCCCCACCAGCGCGTGTGCTCTCAACTCCGCCGCCCCCTCCGCCACCGTACAAAGAAGCTCCAAAGCCGCCAATGCCCTCTCCGCCACCGCACCACCGTCCAAATCCACCAGCGCCTCCACAACTTTCCCCACCGCCCCTTCCTCGACCGCCACGTGTCTGTTAGACTCACCTAAACAAAGCGCCAACAACACCTTGGTTGCCGGTTTCGCCACCGCTTTATCCTTCAAACAACCCAACACTCCTCTCATCACCGCCGGTGGACACGACACCAACTCTCCACCTTCCGTGGCGGCGCGTGGATTAACCAACGAATACTGCAGCATGTAGATTGCCTTCACTTTGTCCGAATCGAGACCCGTACTGAACTGAAGCTCTGCCACGTGGAAAAGCTCTTGAAGGTCTGAAATAATAACAGGTGGCGGAGGAGGTGGCGGCGGAGGTGATTGGTGGTGCATTCGGGTTGTTTCCGGCGATGGGTCCGCCAGGATATTGCTGGTTGAGATGGGTGTGTGAGAGAATCTCCATTGAGTGAAGCTTTGTGAAGTATTCGATGAAGAAGAAGATTCGGAGTGGGGTTGTGGTGGTGGTGGTGGTGGCGGTTGTTCTGAAAGAGGTAGCGCCGGCGGGTTGGGATTGGTGGGGCTGAGTACAGATTGAGTGCAGTAGCGAAAGAAACCACAAGAGAAGAGAGGACGAGGTGGTGGTTTGAGTTTGGGTTGGTGGGTTTTCATGGCTGATTAGCTAAGATTGATCGGAAAGTGAAGAGTGGTGGCGATGGTGGCGGCGGCGGCGGTGGTGGTGGTGGTGGAGTTGGGAGTTAAATGAGAGTATAGTAATAGTAAGTGAGAGAGGAAGAAAGGGATGGTGCATGGTGGAAGATGGCAGAGAAGAGAAGCAGAAGCACATGACCCATTTTCAGTGACAGTAGTACTACTGAATTATGACTTCCTTCTAAACTATACGGAAAAAATATATTTGAAATCACATGAATCCATCATCGTACAATTATACGATAATTTTAAAAATTGGTTCTTTAAAATAAAAGTCAGGTGTCAGAGATGGAATACGATCGTTGTAGTTTGAGGGGCCGAAATATATAATATTACAAAAATTCATAGATCAAAATAATATGCATGTAACTTCTTTTTTCTTTTTGCTATTATCTACTGTTAAATTTAGAAAGAAAAAAAAAAAGATTGGTTAATGTAAAACTAAAATTCAGAACATTCAAACTATCAACTGAGAAATAGCAATACGAATTTATTATATCTTCAAACTATTACGAATGTAAAAGTGGCCCCCAAAGGCCCCTATGGGGTTAGGTCGAAGTTAGAGCATCTGTAGCGTTGAGGTTCATAAATCCAAAATTATTTCGTGGACCGCTTCTTGAAATAAAAACACCGTTGTGGATGTTGGGATGACATGGCAAACCGCTCCAACTGAATGGAGTGATCAATGATTGAGGATGAAAGGTTTATGAGATCTGCAGGAAAAAAAAGCCTATGTGATATAAAAGGAGAGCTGATGTGACAAAGTCATGAACCTGTGAATAGGTTCATGAAACAAGTTCATGACTACAGATGGTCTTAGTTCTGTTTTATTACAAATTTTATATGTTTTTGGCATTTATTCAATTGTGTGTGGTTTAAATTTGGATTCAATCATATGTGTTTTAATTAGTTTTATTATAAAGTTTTGGAGTTTTACTTTTTAATCAGTATGGTGATTCTTGAGTTTGAATATTGAAGAGTGACTATTTTGTTGTTTTAATTTATAAAGGTGGTATGGTCTATAGTTTTGGTTCACGTATGACAAAGTTTCCAAAAAGGATTGAAGTGACCCTCATTTTCACATAGTTTTAGTCATGTTCATACACTTGAATTTATTAAAGTTTCAATCACGGTGATATACTACTAGACACCAGACATGCACTCTTCGCAACGAATTAAATAACATCCAGAAGTTGTCGGTGATTTGTGACAGAGTGTCGACATGCTGAATTTTCACATAAAGTTGATGATGATAAGTCTTTAAAGTATAAATTCACTGGCGGAATTACCTACAACGGCTAAAAATGTGAATTTAAAAAAAAAATTAAACAACCATCGGTGATTCCCTGGTGATTATCGAAAGATTAACAATGAATAATTAATTTTTTTCATCAAATTTTTAATACAATTTTCAAACATCTGTTTGTAAAAATGTTTTTTCATAAATCCATATGTGATATGTGGGTTATTGGTAATCTTTTGGTATATGTAGGCACCGTTTGGTAAAAATAAGCTAGTTTATTTTCTAGGTACATGTTTGGATGGACATAAGTTAGTTGTTGAAACACTACTTGGAGTAGCGTTTTTATAGCTTATTGTCACTTTTTTCCAATTATATTTTTTTTTGTTAATATTAATTGTTTTTTATTACTATTAGCTACAAATAAATATTAATAAATTTTAAATATTAGTAATATTAATATAAAATGAAAATTAATTATTAATTATTATTAAATATGGTTTCTTGTTTGTTTTGTGAAAAATAGCCGTGGGTTTTTTCCTTAAGTTTACTTGGATTGATGCCGC
>NC_037537.1:27645332-27647418 GCF_001531365.2 Cynara cardunculus var. scolymus
TTGTTTATATTGTTTAATATATTATACTATTTGAGATTTGTATCAATTATATTTTAAAATACAATAATTGATTAATTTTTCAATATATCATTTTTGCTCATTTTACATTCGCATAATCGCATCAACTAGTTTTGTCAAACATGATTTGTTCATCAGTCAACTTATCAGCTACCAGCTAGTTTGCCAAACATAATCATAGCCTTCATACATTTGTGAGCAAGATCTTTAGGAAATCCATCAGAGTATAATTTACCAACATATTTAAATGTCCGTTGGTGAAAACCTTAAAAATTATAATGATACAAGTAAATATAATAAGTAAATAAAGGTATGTGAATATATATATATATATATATATATATATATATATATATATATATATATATAAAAGTTCCTTAAGCATCAAGTTAGATTGGGGAATAAGTAAGGATTACTTTGTTCCTTTCCCCTTCTTCAACTTTCATATTCATTCAACAAATTAAACCCAAAAGTATCAAAATTGTTGGATGCCCAAATTTGTCATTCTTCTTGCAATCCATACTCCAAATCAAATGGTTCCAAATTTGGACTTGTTTCTTGTTGCACTTCTTCATGGTTCACTCATCTCATGTTTTCTTATAGTTCTTGTATTCATCATCCTGTTACTTATCCTATCTGTATTCTTCATCACCCTCTTCTCAATTGTCCTGATTGACGTATATGATTCCTTTTCAAATGTTTCCCAACGTTTTGTGACGATAGCGGCTCATCTCCAATTGTGTTTCATGTTAATAGTAATCCTCTTCACGTATGTATATGTCGTTGCTGAGTTCAAGTGGAAGCACATAGTCCAAACTAGGAAAGACTTGCAACGAGAGAAAAGCTCGTTGACAAAGTAAGATTACAACTTTTTGTCGTAGAAATATCAAGATTTTCTGGTATGATTAAAATGTTTGTAATTTGGAATTTAAGCATGTTTCCTTCTTTAATTAGTCTTTGAGATGTATATAAACATATAAATACGTATTCAAGTTTGTAGTACATATGATATTGGAATTTGTGTCGTATAAATCTAAATAGATGGTTTTCTAACTTTTGGATAGAAACGGAATTTGGACCAAACTTGATGGGATTACAGCGATTATGACATCATTTGTTCAGACTGTGTCGGACAATTAATCATTTTTCTCGGCATATTATTTTGAGTTGGATCAAAAGAAGACTTACTTGGTTTTCTAATTCTGTTTTTTTTAAACAATTAATTTTTTTCATTTATTTTATATTGACTATATAAAAAGGGAACACCAAATAATATTTTTTGGACTGATTTAAATCTATCTTTACTGGTGGCGGAGCCACTTATAAAGTAATGGGGTCTGTTGACCTCAATCAAAACTTCAAAACAATCTTGATATAGCATACAAAAATCACCCTCCACAAATGGTTTGGTTCCATTCCAACATTGGATATTTTAATGTGTAGTTATTCTGTATTGTTTACTAAATACACCTCAATATCTGGTATTTTAACTTTAATATAAACTGGTTTATCATGTGTTCATTGTTTTATATGCTTAAAACTATAAAAGTAAAATATAGAAAATTATGGTATAATTTACTGTGCACTTTAACCAAAAGTAATAAAAGAATAATTAAAGTGAACCTGTTAAACATAAAAACTGAATAACTCAAACCCATTCTGATTTAGCTGGATTATTAAGTTTTGAAAGATTTCAACACTCTTAAAATCTGATTCCAACCACCAAGGCTTCTAGATTTGGCCCTGAATTTTTACTCAAATCAAAATAATTCTAAGAGTGAATTTGTGATATGGTCCTTGTGTTTTGATATTTTTTTTACTAGGGCCTCTATAGTATGTTAATTATGGATTTGATCCTTGTGGTATTCAATTTGTCTTGGTTATGGTCTCTCTGGTTAACACTTTCGTTAACTCCGTTAAATCAAGGTCATTTTAGCCTTTTTTAAAAAGACATCTTGAATATATTTTTAAATATCCTAATTAATTAATAATTTTTCAAAAAAATATATTTTTAAATAATTAAACTAAAAATTTTATTCAAATTATTTAATATATTTTTATTATTTAT
>NC_037537.1:27649042-27655605 GCF_001531365.2 Cynara cardunculus var. scolymus
AAGGTATTAACGAGACGATTATAATGGTGTAACTTGTTAAAATAAAAATGTATTTTTTAAACATGTTTTAATTGATATACGATTATGTATATTATTTTGATAAAAGTTTAAAATGAAACATTTAAAAGTAAAAGACGTAAAGTAAATTATTTAACTAATTATAGGGATATAAAGTGTAAATTTAAAATTATAATTTAAAAAAAAATCGGTTGTGAGAGGGTGAGTGTATGTGAGGAGAGGAGGGGGTGAAAAAGTAAAAAAGTGATATAAAAGGTATCTTGATCATTTAGTATTTTAAGACTTTAAGACTTTTGTTAAATTTATTTTATAAGATAGTATAGATTAAGAAGTCATGTCTTAATCATTAAGATGTTTAGTTTGTTTGGTAAAAAAACCAACTTCTTAATGGTTCTAGGAGTATCTCTAAACCATTCAGAACCCTTTCTTTCCAAGAGACTACCCTTCTTCCTCCCTCCAGCTCTCACCTGTCTTCTTCCTCATGAATCTTTTCCTCACATATGCAGGTTCTTCGTGACGTCTTATCCACGTAAAAAAGGGTTTCTTCATAAACTTGGATTTACTTCTTGTATTTGGAAACCATATTCAGGGCCGTTTACCCAAATGCTTACTTGATAAGTGCTTATAAGTAGGAATCAACATTATAATTTATTTTTATCGGATAAGATTGTAGTACATCAAAACGATATCATATGCAACAATTTACCCGGTAAGCACTTACCCGGTAAGACTCTCCAACATAATCATCGCTCTTAACAGGTAAAATTCTTGGCCCTTGCCACGTTAATCCGATAAGGAAAATTTCCCGATAAACGCTTACCGGGTAAGCGTTTAGTAAACGGCCCTTCAATCCACGTAAAAAATGATTTCTTCTTTTATCCATAACCGACTCCATCCACCCTCTTCTTTATGATACACGACTTATTTTTTGTGAATCTGTTGTACAATTGAGGTTTCTAGAGAGAAATATAAGAAAGAAAGTAGAAGCGGGTATCCATTTTAAAGATCTAGATGTTTCTTGATGTCAAGCTTCCGTTTTTTGTTTTTGTACAGCTTTGACTTTCAATAATCGAATGTCAACAAGAAACTTCATGTCTGAAATTTTTCTAAGTAATAATAACACGGGGAATTGCTTTTGACTAAAGAATTGATTTTGTTGAAACATGAACTGATTAAATGGTTTGCAAGACTCGAAAGAAACAAGGTTGATGGTTAGCTTTGTTACGGGTATTTCAAGATTCCTGAAATTGGTTGAGAGGTGAGATAAGTCCATTTTGCAATCTATTCTTGACGATGAAAAGAACCCACATCATAAAAACGGGGATATGAGTATCAGATACGAGATTCCGTGTTCTACCCAAAAGAGTTGGCGTGAACTACTTGATCGGATCATAAAAACTCACTTCCTTCTCATAAGATGTAGTAAGCTACAAGCCTTGTGACAAGTAGAACCTACTTTATTTTAATTAATACTTTAAAGATTGTTTTCGTCACTCGATATTGTTTCATTATATTTTGTTACTGATCTATTGATAAATCGATAAAGAAATGGTATATATTCCTTTCGTGTTATAAACATAAAATCATATTAGAGATTTGATCATTTAAAAGATGAAAGTTTGTCGGGTTTTTTTTTAAATATTTCATTTATTCAATTTTAAAAATTCACGAAGTTATTTGTTAAAAAATGTTCAAAAGTTAAATTATTTAAAATATAAAAATTTATTAGGTTTTTTCTTAAAAATTCTTTTTTTAAACTTAAACAAGAAATAAACGTACAACCTGTCGCTGTGGTTATCAACCTAACCCACGAACCGGTCATAAGTCGATGTCAAGAATTAAATATTCATAACCTTAATTTCACTTGTTTTAATTTATTTTAATTACACGTCCAAATGAATATTTTATATCAATGATGAAATTTGTCACACATAAAATGCATACTTAAAAAGAAACCAATTTTTTCTAAGGTATTTTCTAAAATAACCCGAATACATAAAAAAATTGAAGATAAGTATATATTTTTCAAAACGATCAGTTAAATCGTCAAAAAAATTCGTCATTGACCATCAGGGTAATGATCCATCAACTTGTTGGTTCTTTTTCTGAAGTAGCAACGGGCGATCACACGAGGGTGAGCTAACTTCAAAAACCCGTCCTCATTTCGGATTGCAGGCTACAACTCTCATGCATGAAGCTGGAATCACTAGTAATCATCGGTCAGCCATACGATGATGAATCCGCTCCCCAGAGAAACCCCATCCATTTCTTTCCTTTTTCCGCCACCATTTTCAATATTAATAGGTTCATTGTTTCGCTTCTGTATCTTCTTATACTTTTCTCATTTATGTCAGAGATGATACCCACTTGCTAATGAAAGTACTGAAAAAATCCATGTAAACTGCCAAATTTCAAGGTTCTTGGCGATTTCAACGACAAAAGTGACACAAGTTATTTTGTTAACATCAAATTTTGACGATATGACCGTTCATTTTCTTACTTTGTTTACATGACTTCTAGTCATTTTCTAGAACACCACAAAGGAAAAACAATTCACTTTATCTCTTAACCACATAGATTGTTTGATTCAGATAGATGAATGGAAATGGAAATAACATAAAATAAAAATGATAATTAATTTTCATTATCCCAGCTTAACCTCCAATAAAAATTAAGGTCTTTGAGGATCGGACTCATTATATTATATAAAATCAAACAGTTTCTTTTATTCTCAATCTAATTAATCACTACTTAATATCTCAAACCAGACAACTCCTAAATCAGTACATTTAAATCTTTAATATCAAAAATTATATTCAAATGTTCCTTCTTCCCTTAAACACCATCTTAAAACCTACTTTTTATAACATTAATTACATTATAAATCTTTTATCCCATCCAAGTAGGAATAAAAATCCCCTTATGGCCACAGAAGTTCAAATGCGATAACTTCGAACTACCCGTGAAGCGGATGGTTACCTTAGAATTAGTCAACTCACATAACGGATTATATATCCAGGTTAATAAAAAATTAATTATAAATCGTTAATATTTCCAATAATTTTGTCGTGTTAAAATATATGTTTTAAATATATGGTCCAAGAAATCACATATGACATGATAATATTATTTATTTGATTTATTTTAATTATTGTGTACCTAACACCGATATTTATATCAATTTCCACGTGGTAAAATTGGCCTGCCTTTCTATCTTCCTATCCATAAATTCCCCCTTCTTGATCCATTTCAATTCATCAACTTCATAGCTTGGATTTGGAATCGTAACGAAAATGTTGACAAAAATAATTTCCTTTTTTATTTTTGTTTTAATTTTTGTTTCATTTCAAGAACGAATCAACGGTGCGTTAGACGAAAGTACGAAAAAGATGATCGAAAAAGCCAACAAAAACGGCCCCTTTTTAGGCTTGGTTATTCCCAACATGTTTGAGATGAATCCGCTACTCAGTAATCCTAATTACAAGTCAACTAAACTAGTCATCGATTATGCAGGTAAATATATACATATATATTTGTTTCTTTAAATATGTTAAGAGATTCTTAAGGCAGTGTGTAAGTTTCTAAAGAATGTGTTTGATTTATGTTGGTTTGAAGGGAGGAGGTTTCGGTTTGGAAAGATTTACAAAAAGCCAGTGATTCTGGTCATGAGTGGAATGGGAATGGTAACGTTCTGACGTACTTTATCTGATACGTGCATCGTACAACTCATCAATGCGTCGTTATTTATAACAGGTGAATGCTGCAATTGCGACACAACTTTTGTTGAGTTTGTTTGAGATAGAAGGTGTGATACACTATGGAATAGCAGGGAATGCAAACCCAAATCTAAATATTGGAGATGTAACCATTGCTGAGTATTGGTCTCATTCTGCCCTTTGGAATTGGCAGGTACATATATTCTCTTTCACCAATGCATCAATGACTTGTACAGTACAAGCCGTTGATGCATAGCAACAATTTCTTGATGATTTAGAGTTTCATCGACTCTTTAAGCTAAGGTACAAAAAGGCAAAATGAATTGGGGTTAGTTAAAGAGTGCACAAGATTTATATAGGCATGGTACAAGTTTTTAGAGTTTAATGTGTAGCTCACTTGCCAAAGAGATGAGACGACTTTGTCTAAATACAAAACATGTCTCGAGTTCGATCTAGCAAAAGAATGCTGACATTAGTGTCCTTAAAAGCGAGCTCTGTGTGAACTAGTTAGGGTTGTCAGTAATCAACTTTATTTGCCACACAGTACAAGCTTCTAATGCATGAGATATTGTAGAGATATGGAGATGGGCCTGAAGATCCATTGCCATTTGAAGGAGAAGACGGATTCACAAGAGAAATTGGGTATATGAAATTTGGAACATATTCAACAAAAGGTGAAGATAACTTGTTGAATAATGTGTGGTATCAAGCAGAAGAAGTCTATCCTGTGGATGGAACTCCTGAACAAACTAAACAAGTATTTTGGATCCCTGTGGACTCCAACTACCTCTCTCTCTCAAAATCCCTCGAGGTTCAATTAGCAGTTTGCTTTCTCCTCTTTTTATCTGTCTTTTACAAAGAAAAGACTGCGTACATCATATTCCTATATTGTGGTTCACGTATGATTTACTGGGTTTGTTTGTTTTTTTTTATTATAGAAACTCAAGTTGGAGGATTGCATTAACGCGACCACATGTTTGACCAATCCGCCAAAGGTGACCACGGTCCAGAGAGGGACGAGTGCCAACATTTATCTCGACAATGCGGCCTATCGAAGCTTCTTATACAACAAATTCAACATTAGTCCGGTGGAAATGGAAAGTGCCGGGGTGGCTCTCATTTGCTTTCAACAAAAAGTGCCGTTCATAACTTTTAGAGCCCTTTCTGACCTAGCCGGTGGCGGCACGGCTACCTCAAACGAAGCCAATACTTTTTCCGGCCTCAGTGCAGAGAACTCCGTGATAGTGATGGTGGAGTTCGTTAAATTGTTGACGGGTTATAATAGAAAATTGATAAACAGTTTTTGGTAGAAGTTCTATTAGTAATTCAAGTCTTCTAAAAAAGAAAAAAATAAGAGACTTATTGTATTAAATAAATAATATGTTATCATTTTATATTAAAAAAAATAAGTAAATTACTTTTTCTTCCCTTTTGTTTTTGAAAATTGTTGTTTTATTTGAAACTATGATTTTCATTTTTATAGTTTATGATTTATTATTGATTTCATTCTTACGGTAAACGACTTTTGATTTTTTATAAGCAAAAAGTGAAGTGACTCTCGATGACCGCTCTCAATCTGAGCGGTTGCAATATTTTCCCCTGTTAGTGGTATCGACACATCATTCGGTATATTTGTAAATAAGAGATCAACAATTCTTTATAACTTATCTGTATGGACACAATTTTTTACGCATCTCTTTATAAATTATGTTTTGGAGTGACTAATAGAAATTATATATTTCTTTCAATTTGTCGGTTTTGTAAACTTTGCTACTAATTTGTTGATATATCAAGAAAGAAACAGTACATTCCTTTCGTTTTATAAGTATACGAATTTATTCGTTCAAAAACATAACTTGATACTTAGTTGTTCAAAATATAAAAGTTCGTTGGGTTTTTTCGGTCTAATCTCGATGGGATCTGGCTGTATTGGACCATGTTCCATAGCCTTTGGTGCAGACCAATTACGTAAACACGATCGGACCTCCATCGACAACCACAGGATCATCAATAGTTACTTTAAGTGGTGCTACGTGTCTGTAACCGTTTTTACTGTTTTTGTGTTTACTTTCATGGTCTACATCTTGGTCGACGGGTCGGGTTTGTGGTTCCGGTCTTCATCATGCTTTGTTCCACTCTTATGTTCTTACTCGGTTCCTCTATTTAAATATAAATAATAAATTAAACGGATTATTGCATATTTTAAAACGTAATTATAACTATAAAAAACTTATTATACAATTGAAATTAAATAAGACAAGTCACAAAAATAAGTACGAAAATATATCAATAGTGTATTTATTTATAAGGAATTGAAAACTATCAGTTTTGGTATATTTATTGATTTTTTTTATTTATTAAAGTCACGTTTTAATTAGATAAGTTTTATTTTAAAAAAAATTTAAATCAACCAATAAATAAATGACACATATCAATTTCATTAGTAAAAATCTCAATTTTAAACTGTTGAATGAGAAGGATTGATAAAGATTAGTTATACATATATATATATATATATATATATATATATATATATATATATATATATATACTAGTTGTGTACACGCGCAATGCAGCGAGAGTGATAACTGTAAATGATTTTGAAGCTTGGCGGTTTTTTAAGTAGATATTACGAAGATAGGATTTGCAATCAGTCTTTACAATTTGATACTTTTTCAATAAATAAAGGCCATGGTTCTAATTACAACATGTCAACATCAATCAAAAATTGTGTGATAGTGCATAAAATCGAATAAAACAAACTATAATCTAATTACAACATCAATCCAATATAATTTAATTTATGTACAATAACGAAATAATTTATAT
>NC_037537.1:27657530-27662946 GCF_001531365.2 Cynara cardunculus var. scolymus
ATATATATATATATATATATATATATATATATATATATATATATATATATATTTTGTCCCATTCACGATGTGTTTGGTGAGATTGTGAGGTTAACGATTAAACTTTCTTATGATATTTTTAAGGAAACAATTTAATAAATTGTTAATTAAAAAAAAAGGCGCCCCATTTCTGTTTCATGATACAGTCACCATTTTATATAAAAAGATAAATAAAATTAAGTTTTTTGAAAATTATTGTTCTGTTCTATCAAATTTTACCTTATCAAATGCTAAACAATTGTTCTGTCATGTGTTGTTCTATTATTTTTTATATCTCTGTATACCAACAAACTCTAAAAAAATAGTTAGCTTTACGGAAAAAATTACAATAAATTATAGATTAATAAAGATAAAAACTGTAATTTCAAAACCACACGTAATTTACTAAAAAGTATCTTTAATGTAAGGTTCTTATTAGAAAACAGTGTAGTGACTTGTAAGAATTACCATTGTGAATGGATTTTTAAAAGAACCTCATGCGTTTTAGGTGTTTGAACAAGAAATTTGGTTCTTACGAAGTTTGTGAGAAGTAACATTTTTCTTATTTTTTATTTGTTTTTTTGACTTCATATTTATTAATACTAGAAGTGTACTCGCGCAATACAGCGAAACACATCTCGATTTTAATGTTCTATTTTATTATTTGTCTTTGTCGATGTTATAATACGATTTTATATGTTTTTAAAAAAGCAATAATGGTTTTATTTTTGAATAAAATTTAAATTTGAAAATATTATAACAATTTGAAAAAACATATATCAATGTTAAAATTCAAATTAACTATTTAAAAGTTCTCATTTTTATGTAATTTTTTATTATAATTTAATTTAAGTTTAGTAATGAGATAATTTATTTTTGGTTTAATAATATGACATTTTATAAAGATAATAATTAATTATTCTATTAAAACTCAATGATTATCCTAACTATATTTTAGATTTTTTATATTTAAAATGAGATGTTTATCCTGTATTTGATTATGTTTATCTGTAGTTAGTTACACGAATTCAGATATGAAGCTTTAATAAGTTGTACTTACGTACAATCTACCTGTAATCTTGAGTTTTAAGTAATATGCATTAATAAACAGTACTTTACGCATTAATAAACAATATTTTATGCATAAAAAATGATTTTTAAGAGTTTTTGTCAAATGCTTTATAATATAGTATAAATAATAATTATTGATATGGAAAGAATTAATAGAACCCAAAAAAAGGGAGATTTTTATAAAAACTTGAGTAAACTACAATTTTGGTCCCTATGGTTTACCAAAATATCCGAAAGTGGTCCTTAAGCTTCAATACCTACAATTATCATCCTTACTATTTATATTTTGTTTTGAAAATGGTCCATATTCACTAACTCCATTAAGGGGGCATTTTGGTCCTTATATCTTTTTTTGTCCTTTTCTTTCTTGTTTTTACTTAAATAAAAAATTAAAGGCCAAAATTGTAATTATTTTTCTATATTTTCATCATATACAATTACATAATGTATATATAAACAAAACACATAGATATACATGTATATATATAATCAGACACGCTTATATATACATACATACATGATATATATATATATATATATATATATATATATATATATATATATATATGTATAGGTTCAAACGAGAACACCTTCATTTTATGAGATCGCGAGATGGGGGAGATCATCCTTGTTAGGGGAGGGAGGCTGGGACGTTGGTTGGCCGGGATTGCATGTGCATGTTGAAGGTTGGCTGAAAAACAAAAGCAAGGAGGTGAAGCGACTATGGTGGTGACGTGCTCGCTGGGAAAAGAAAGCGAAATGAGATAGGAACAAGGAGGGTTGGGGTGGTCGTAAGGAGTCAAATTGGGTGGGGGATATCATCCTTGTCGAAGAGTAAGGAATTGGGATGGTGTTTGGTCGGAGTTGCCGGTGGTTGCCGAAGGTTGGTCGAAAAACAAAAGTAAGGAGGAGATGGTGTTGTGCTCGTCGAAAAGACAAATGAGAGGGGGACGGGGAGGGTTGGGGTGGTCGCCATGAGTCAAATGTGTAACACTTCGACATTCACGGAAGAATTAAAGCAAAATATCTAACGAGACCCAAATTTTCTGAAATTAAAAAAAAATACACCCAACAAAGGGTGATAGCAAAGCGTTTACATAGCAAAAATCGAGAAGATAAATAACAACCTACTAATCTAGATTTTTCTACAACTAGATTATAGACGGGTGTTTCTATCAATCTCCCAAAAATGCAACATCAACATACGTAACGCTCAAAAGTAACAAGGCTTTACTACCAAAAGAGCCTCTTCACGTAACGACGCTCTTCTCAACCCAATTTGGCCCCGCCGCTAAAAGAACCTGGTGTACAAACCATATCAAAAGAAGTGTTAAGCTTACGCCTAGTGAGTTCAATCAATATCGCAAAAGAAACGGTGAAGCCTTTAAATAAAGATTTCAAAAATTGTAAACATTGTAAGAAGATAACTAAATCGAAAGATTTTAAGGGGAGTCAAAACATCCGAAGATGACGGGGGAGGCCCGATTTACCGTTGATTATGACAGACACAAAGTAAGTCGTAAATCAACGTTATAGAGCATCACGTATAAGTTTAATACCATCGACATCAACCTAAACCAGTCATTTAGTCGATCGTGATCTTAAGCTCTTTATCTCGGAAATTACACAATAATCACAATGCCTATTTAAGAGTGCTAGTGAGAGGATGATTTGGAGGTTACATAATAATCACAATGCCTACCACCAACTTACATCATCCCTCACACAAGATGATAAAAACAACTTTCGATACAAGGAATCACCACATTTCGATCGATTATTAGGAAAAATTAATGTTAGGCATACATATGCATATAATGTTGTTCCAATACCGAGACTGAACATGAGTTCACAAATTGGAAAAATATATTCCACCACTTATCCTTAGCGATTACAAGGTTTATATTATAAGGAAATAGAGTCCCCTAACATAAAACACCTTAGAGTTCCTAACATAAAAGAGTCCGTAATAACATCATTAATAACAATCTCTTCTTCGAGTTAAGCTCGTATTATTATGTCTCTCTAATTTACTTACACGTTAACTCACTTTTCATGATGAAATTTCTTAGACAAGTATTAAAATTCTCAACATTTAAATAGTTCTCGAGCCACCTTATACTAGTAACCTCTTGTAGCATAATAAGGAATTAAATCTGAGCCTATAGTGTTACGACGGTAAAAAAATACATAATGGGATAAGATGAACTCACCTGCAAGGTGAGCCACGCAGCAACACAATACAGCAGCCCCTGCTGCCGCTGTTTACTCGGAAAGGAGCGGAAGAAAAAACACGGGGAAAGTGGCTGATTATCACGTACGCGACGATAAGCAACGGAATGAATGGCACATCGGTGCCTGCTGCTTGCTGTCTGTTGAGAGCAAGATGACACGGCAGCGTCTGATCGGCCTACTACTCGCACAGCAGCCTCGGTCGTGGGCTGTTCTGCGGTTCGACCCCTTCTTCACACAGCAGCCCCCTGCTGTGTACAACCTTTCGGTTCGGCTCCTTCTTCACCCCCTTGCTGCTTATAACCCTTCGGTTCAGCTCCTTCTTCACACAGCAGCTGCGGTCGGGGTTGTTCTGCGGCCTGAGGAGAAGTGAAGACAGCAGCCGGAACTTACTTGAATCCGACTAAAGGCTGCTGTTTCCGTGAGGCTCAGCCGCACCTGCTGCTGCCCGAAACGACCAAGACGGAGGATGGGACACCGAGGGAGAGCTAATGAACGGGCTGGAGGCACGAGAAAGGAGCGATCGGTGTTGAGGTGGGTTTGACCGGTGGTGGTTGACGGCTTCAGCAAGGGTCGCCGAATGTAAGGGGTTTCCACAGGTAAGGTTGAGTTTTTAAAATCCAAGGTCAGGTTTGGTTCACCAAGCTCCACTTTTATCAACATCATCTTTCCCAARGCAAACAAATTAGAGGGGGTAAGGACTTTCAGGGAAAGGAAGAATCCATAAGGGAAAAGAGAAGGAAGCTCAAGAGTAAGGAAGGTAGTACAACACAGAAAGTTATTAGGTACCCCCTTAAAATCATCATGATAACCTATTGATTTTAAAAAGATAGGTCTCCAAAGCACTCTTATAAAGTTATACATATATATATATATATATATATATATATATATATATATATATAAGAAAGGAGGAGATAATTCAATTTAAACAAGAGAAAGCTAAAGACACAAAATAGTTCAAAGTTTGAGAGAAGGAAAGAAAGAAAAAGAAAATTTTCGGGCGTTACAAAATGGGGGCAGGGGAGATCGTTAATTAAAATGTGCTAGTTTTAAGGATCTTAATCATTAACTTATGCAAACGCTACAAGGTTTGATGAAATTTCGAACTATTTTGACTAATTGCAATATTAGACCTAAAACGATGCTAAAAGTATAATGATTAGAAAAATTAATGAAATATTTATAAAATGACTTGGAAAATGTAATCATTTTTACAAAAAAAAAGTAGTATCTTAATTTTCTTGGATTATTCTAATATTTTTTAAATGATGTAATTAATATATTGTGAATAAAATAAAATAAAATAATTAATATCGTGCAACTCACATAGTCAGACTTATTTACAAAAAAAAATTCATCCTTACACATATTTTGAATAAATAAATCATCGAATTTTTAAAAATTAGTTATTTGCATCATTTCAACCAAAAAAAATGTTGCATGTCATAATTAACTTGCCTCACAGATCAAATATGTGGAAAAACGATTTTCAAATCATAATTTCTTCGATTTTTAATCTATCTAGATAGTTGCTGAATAAATCTTTTTATAATATGTAAGAATCTAATAATATTATCTTTATATTGAGTTTAAATACGGAGTTTGGTAAGATACAAAAATTGTTTTTTTAATAAATAATAATTAAAAATTACATTTTTAAGGATAATTATCAAAATTGTATTTTTTTTTCTTAAAAATAATTATTAGGAAAAAGGAAACATATAATATTTTTTATAGGAATTATAATAAAAAAATATATTTTATTATATTATTAATTACAGAATAAAAAATAATATTTATAATAGTAACATATTTATAATTAAATAATAGAATTAAAAGAAAATTAATATAAAAAAGAAAAATAGTAAAAAGACAAAAACATAAAAAATAAAATGATTATATAAAGTATAAAGGTGCAATTAATAAGGGAGAGTGTTAATGGCACCCCTTAATAAGAGGTGTTGATTGTTTGGAACTTGTGCATTTTTAAAATATCAAATCGATTTAATAATATATCATATTTAATTATTATTATTATTATTTAATACATATATATGTTAATTAAGTTATATTATATATATATATATATATA
>NC_037537.1:27663901-27677584 GCF_001531365.2 Cynara cardunculus var. scolymus
AAACAGAAAAAAACAAAATAAAAAATTTATATTAAATTAAAATTTCTTTAAAAATAAATTAAAATAACAATAAAATAAAACATAATAATAATAATAAATAAAAAAACACTAAAAACCATAAAAACAATAATGATTAAACTAAATTTAAGAGTGTCAATAACAATTAATAGGGTGCTATTAGCCTCCAGGGCCCTTGACAATGTGAATTGCATGTCGACTACGATCAAATCAATAATCCCTTTCCTGGGTAATAGGCTGGGGCCGGCCATGGCGTCACCGTCACTCCGATTCCAAATCACCAAACAACAGATCGCAAATTCCTAATCAAAGTCGATCAAACGATGGAAAATCGTCGATTATCCATGGAAGGAGACTCGAATGAAGAACTACAAATCAAATTACTCACTCCCGATCGTCATGATCGTAAGGGTGGTATGAAAACCATGCCCTTCATTATAGGTACGTCAAAACCCTCAATTCTTCCACTTCCATCTGCACTCAGATCAGCTCACAGAAAACCCTAATCGGTCCACCAGGTCCTGTGAGTTCGATCGAGTACGGATGAACTTAACCTAGATCGTATCAATTTAGGGTTTTATATATTTGATTTTGATTTGGTTTTTTGGGACAGTGAACGAAGCATTTGAGAAAGTAGCGAGTTATGGATTGATGCCAAATATGATATTCTATCTGATGGAGGTTTATCACATGGAAGCAGCAACTGGAACAAGCATACTCTCTGTTTGGTCGGCTTTTTCAAATGGTCTCTCCATTTTTGGTGCTATCATCTCCGATTCTTATTTGGGTCGGTTTCGGGTCATCGTTATGGGGTCTATCTCTGCTCTTCTTGTAAGTCTTCCACCCGCCATTTATTACGTTATTTCATTAAGCTGTTGATTTAAGATTCATGTTAAGAATCAATCGATCAAAATATGAAAATCAATTGGGGTTATTGTTTTTGTTACAGGGGATGACTTTTTTGTGGTTGACTACCATGTTCCCACAATTAAGACCTTCATCTTGCCACGAACTCGACTCGAGTTGCAGCCCTGCAACAGCAACCCAACTCGCTTTTCTTTTCTCGTGTTTCGGTCTACTCTCGATCGGATCTGGCTGTATCGGACCATGTTCCATAGCCTTCGGTGCAGACCAATTACGAAAACACGATCGAGCCTCCATCGACAACCTGAGGATCATCGATAGTTACTTTAATTGGTACTATGCATCAATAGCCATTTCTACTGTTTTTGCGTTTACTTTCGTGGTCTACATTCAAGATCAGTTTGGTTGGGAGGTCGGGTTTGCGGTTCCTGTCTTGATTATGCTTTGTTCCACTCTTATGTTCTTACTCGGCTCGTCTCTTTATGTCAAAATCGAAGTCAGCCAGAGCCCGTTTTCAGGGTTTATTCAAGTTTTGATCCTTGCTTTTAAGAACCGTAAGATCAGTCTTTCTAGCGATGACTGCTACAATCATGCCAATGGAATGGATCGAGTTGAGCTAACCGAGAGCTTAAGGTTCGATCTTTACTACAGAATTAAGTTCGAGTTATTGCAAGTATATATACCACTTTGGAACAAACTACTATAACAAAATCGGATGCAAAATATGTGTAAATGTCGTAAACCTGCTTTATAGGATTTAAGTTTACAAGACCAAACAAGTATGCGTTACACGTAAAGGTGTTAAAATAAGTTGACATGACGTTTTTGAGCATCGTGATAAGTTGTTCCGTACACTTTGGAAATAAAGCCTGATACTAGTCTTTTTTTTATGACGTTAACTTGATAAATCACTACGATCCTAACATGAAAATAGTTGGGGATATAGATCGGAAAAAAATATTTGCTTTAATCTTGATGTTTTCTTCAGGACCTATGAAGCAATCTATTAAGACACATATTTTGGCGTCTTATAAAGTCAGTTTTGTTGTGGTGAACTGGGCTACGACCTCAGGGCATGTTAAATGACTCATTTTATCGAACTCTTTAGGTTTCTCAATAAGGCATGCGTTGTCAGAGATTCGAACATGGATTCTTCGGTCTTGAATCCATCGAGTCTCTCCACTGTCGAAAAGGTGGAATCACTCAAATCGCTAATTCGGTTAGTACCCGTGTGGTCTTCGGGGATTTTGCTATCTACCGTCGCTTCACAGAACTTCCCAACACTCCAAGCGAAAACAATGAACCGACAAGTCACCTCATGGTTCGAGATCCCGGCTGGATCGTTCAACGTGTTCTTGGTCTTGACAGTCTCAATATGGATTGTATTTTATGACCGAATCTTGGTTCCACTTCTAGCAAAGCACACACACGAGCCTCGCGGGCTACCTCCAAAAACCCGGATGGGAATCGGGTTTCTAATCTCAGTCGGGGCCATGGTGGTATCAGCGGTCGTGGAAACCGTACGGCGGGACTTGTCAAGGTCCCATGACAACCCGAATACGACAATCGTCATGTCGTCAATGTGGTTGGTTCCACAGTATGCGTTGCTAGGTGTAGCCGAGGCGTTCAATGCGATTGCGCAGATAGAGTTTTTTTACTCGGAACTTCCAAAAAGTATGTCGAGTGTTGTGATGGCGTTGTACATGATGAGCGTCGCGATATCGGGCCTCGTTGGAAGCCTTTTGATCAGCGTTGTGGACTCGGTGACGAGTGAAGAAGGTAAGGTAAGTTGGTTATCGAGCGATATCAATGAGGGTCATATAGATTACTATTACTGGTTTCTTGCATTCGTGAGTTTGCTCAACTTTTTCTACTTCTTGATCTGTTGCCGTGTTCACCGGAGTATTTCGCCTGAAAAGAGTAAGTTATCAGATGAGCTGATCGGAGAAGAAGATTCTGATATTAAGCATGGAAGTTCAACTGTAGATCAGTCATAACTTGCAAAGTTATTGTAATGCAATGTGTAAGCTATATTAGTGTTCGGTTCATTTTCTATTAAGACCTGTATCGATAAAGATGCCTGTATTGATAAACTTGTCTGTATGACAACATATAAGTTGTTCGGTTGTCTTGCTGAATAAACTGTCTAAATGACAGAAATGATCATTTTATCCCCGGTCTATATTTTGTTTGATAAAAATATTGAGTAAATGAATTTTAATTATAAAAGTTACCAAATTTATTGATTGAAGAAAACAAAATTCTTGAAATCTAATGGAAGGCAAAACGGTAGACAAAGGGGATGTTGATGTTTCCAGCAATGTACAATTCCTTCTGTGTCAAACAAATTCAGCAATAGTTGCATTGTAATTCCTGCATTAAGCTGTTGTACATGCATTCAATCAGCTTAGCTTAACAGTTTGGTTATTCCTAATTGCTGTTATAGAAAGATGGTTGCTGTTATATATAATTGCTGGAACTGAGGATAACAACTTGATTTTTATATGCGATGATAAAACATGGTCAACACAAGAGTCTGTGGCTAAAAAGTCACGTGAATCATATGTGATTTTATACGTGATGTTAATGTAAATTAAATCACATGTGATTCGGTCGTTTTCATATTACCATATGAACCTGATTCAGCACTCAACATCACATAATATAACTAAGGGGATGTTTACCCAATAAGTGCTTACTGATACGAGTCTAACACTATAATTTATTTTGATGCGTGAGATTTTAGTACGTCAAAAAACATCGGATGCAACAATTTATCAGGTAAGCACTTACCTGGGTAAGAGTCGTCATCTTCACTTACCGGGTAAAACTCTCTATCCTTCTCATTGCTCTTACTCTGTAAGATTTTTGGCCATTGTCATTTGTCATATTCATCCGATGAGGAAATTTATCCGGTAAGCACTTACCAAGTAAGCGTTTAGTCTTAGCGTGTGGTCTGTGGTTTTTGAAGGAGTCGGATGGCGGAAATGGAGGGAAGGGAATAAGGCCGATCACCGATGTTAGTTGCAGAAGATCACTGAAGATGACTGGAAATGGGGAGGGCCGGAGGGACGGGAGATGTGGATAGGCGGGATTTTGTTCGCATACAGATGATCTATGTATATTTAAGGGGTTGTTTGTTTACCTCTTAACAATTTCATTAAGAAGCAGTCTCTGAATCGTTCAGAGATGAATCTTGTTTGGCAAAAAAAAGTTTGCCTCATAATGGTTCTAAAATTCTCTTAATAATTTTGCATCATGGGTCTCCCTTAACCATTAAGCGCTCTAATTTCATTATAAACAATTATCAAACAATTATATTTCATTTTATACTATATCATGAGAGTCTCTTAATCATTCTGCACTAAACCATTCAATAACTACTAAACAACCCCTAAGGTAACGTTCCATTAACAAACCATCTATCTCTAACAAAGTATACAAACGTTTGACTAACTCTAACAAACTATACAAATCATAACCGATGCTTGTATCATGATTATTAATTAGGATTGCTATATATATATATATATATATATACACACACGTATATATAGACGAACCATCGTGGGATCGGACCCTTGGTCACCTTTAATTTCAAACCACCCATAAATCGCTCTTGATACGAGGATTGATTTGATGTATCTCATCATAATGCGCATCTAATGGTGAAGATCTTTCTTACGCCTTCTCAACCGAACCCAACCCATATATATATATATATATATATATATATATATATATATATAGAGAGAGAGAGAGAGAGAGAGAGAGAGATGCAATCATTTGTTGACCAATTAAAATAGTATTAACAGTGTTAACCGATCTAATCCTTTTAGTTTTTTTAATCAATAGTTGTGATTAATGGGAGATTATAATCTATTAGGAAAGGAAACAAATTAGACAATATTAAATGAGGACATTTTTGAAACAAATTATTTTTATGTTTGGAAGATAATCATATTATATGTTTGAAAGATAATCGATAATATTATTTAGGGAAATTTATAAAAATAACCGGTTTACACAACCCTTTGCCACAAAATAACCACATTTTAGAGGTTTTACCGGAATGATCACACGGATCGCCCCCGGGGGAGATCCGTACACTATGGGGGCGATCCCCCCATTAAGTCTTAAAAAAATTCCTCAAAAGTCGAGATTACTGTTCATTGTCGTTGACCGTGTTTGACCTCTCCCCCAGGGCGATCCGTACTGTACGGGGGGTGATCCGGGTAAAAAAAAAATTGATTTTTTTTCCTAATACCAATTTCACTATAAATATCAACCTCCTACTTCATAATTTTTCACACATTCCCTTCCATTTCTCTTCTCATATATTTTACTCACACAACCCTTAACTCATTAAACACAATAAACCATCACAACCTTTAACCCACTAAACACAATCAACCATCACAAAACATRAAATCACGTCAAAGTGATAATGTTTGTGTGTATCTTCGAAGTGGCGGTTTATTCCAAGATATAAATGGTGTTTTAGAGTACCTTCCGATAACCTCCCCCACTTTATGTAAAAAGACACATTTTATATATTTTTCTATTTTTATTAAAAACACCCCTTAATTGTTAAATAAAAAACATAAAATGACAAAATAGAGGTCAAATTTCGTCAATTAGATATTATATCTGATTTACGAAACCCAAAACAGATAAAAATAATTTTTGTTTCTCCATAATTATAAAGGTTTATTTTTAAACCTTTACCCATGAAATTTGGTTATAAAAAAGTTAAAAAATACAACTTCAATGGCGTATCAATTTTATTAAAAATACAAAAAAAAAAAATACCCGGATCGCCCAGGATAGCCCCCCATACAGTACGGATCGCCCCGGGGGCGAGGTCAAACACGGTCAACGAGAGAATAAACAGTAATCTCGACTTTTGAGAAATTTTTTTTAAGACTTAATGGGGGGATCGCCCCCATAGTGTACGGATCGCCCCCGGGGGTGATCCATGTGGTTATTACGGTAAAATCTCTAAAATGTGGTTATTTTGTGGCAAAAGGTTGTGTAAACCGGTTATTTTTATAAACTTCTCTATTATTTAATGAATTTAATTTTTGGAAGATACTCATATTTATTTTTGGAAAGTAATTAATAATTAGAAATGTACTCGCGCAATACACCGAAATACATCTCGATTTTAATGTTTCGTTTTATTTTGTCTCCATCGATGTTATAATACGATTTTATGTGGTACTGAAAAAACGATAATGTTTTTAATCTTTAAAAAAATATAAATTTGAAGATATCATAAAATTTTGAAAGAAAATGTATCGATTTTAGTATTAAATTAAATATTTAAAATCACTTTTTTTTGTGTAATTTCGTTAATTTAAAATTTTATAATAATTTAATTTAGATTTAATAATGAATTCATTTGTTTTTGGTTTAAAAATATTTTTTTTATAAATAAAATAATTAATATTTTGTTAGAATTTAATAATTATTCTAAATATATTTTAAATTTTTTATTTTTAAAATGAGATACCTATCCAATATTGGATTATATTTATTTACAGTTAGTTACATGAATTCAAATATGGAGCATATGGAGCTTTAATAAGATAGATATACGCACAATTACTTGTAATCTTTAATTTTAAATAATATGTATCAATAAACAATACTTAATGCATAAAAAAATGGTTTTTAAGAGTTTCTACCAAATGTTTTATAATATAGTATAGAAGATATTTAAACGATTTTTATTTAAAGATAAAATCAGAAATTGAAACAATGATGTTTGTATAAAGTTCATAGGTGAAACCAGATAATCAAAGTTCATAGGTGAACCAAAAAGTAAAAGAATGATTTTTATCTAAGCTGTTGTACATTCAATCAGATTTATCCGATTCTTCGGTAATTTTACCTTAAATGAGTAATAAATTTTAAGAAAAACGGTTTACAACGGAAAAACCAATCAGATAAAATAACAACTCTAAAAAATTTACTGTACCATGCCTAAACCAATCATAACCAAAATGACTTGTTTCTAGCCAATTGATCCAAATCGAAATCTCCTTCCTGTACAAATCAGATGTGTTATTAGTAATAGTTTTTATATATTTTTCAATGCTAATTAAAAAACATATATAAAGTTTAATTGGTAAGTATATACTTAGACTTAGGGGCGCTCAAAAACCCGATCAATCCAACCCAACACAAAATAACTCAACTCAAAGCAACCCGATGTCTAATCGAGTTCTAAAATTTTCAAACCATAGGTATTGATTTGATATTGGGTTACTGTTATTTGAACCTAACCCAACCCGATGAACCCGATATCATTTTATTTCTTGGATTTTAATATGGTTATTGAATTTTCTATTAATATATACATTAGACAATTACATTATCACGTACGCTTTTCATATACACATATTTTCAGGCTATTCACATATCTAGATAACTCATTCGTATATATGTTCAGTAAATGTGAACATATATATGTAAATTAAGAAAATTAACCGAATATGATATACGTAAAAAATATGGATAAGTTGTAACAAATGATTGAATGATGAAAAAGAAATTATGAAAAGAGAAATAACATACTCAAGATTAGAAGAAAATATTTTAATGTACCAAAGTATCAACCCGACTAAACTTTACAGTTTGAGTTGGGTTGGGTTGCACTTTGGTTTGGTTTGAGATGGGTTAATATTTATTCAAACCACAAGTATTAAATTGAATTGTTTAAATGTTTTCAACTCGACCAACTTAACCCATAAACACCCCTACTTAGACTTGTCAAACATGTAGAATTGTATTCAACGATTAATTAAATGCCAATGATAACATTTGAAAGGAAGATGGTTGGTTTTAAATAAAAAGAATATTTAATTATTATTTATGTATATAAATAAATGATGGATATAAAGCATAATCTTAAGTAATGACATAGTAAAGAAATCTTGGAGCAAGTCATCATGGTCTGTATCTGACGTCGAGCAGTTTTGTTAGGTAGCGTTTGATACGCAAGCTAGACAGGACAAGACATGACGAGACATGACTGGATAGGACGGGACATGATTAATTGAGTTTTGAATCTCAAATTGGTCTAAGGGTAACATAGTCATTTTATATTTAGTCCCATGTTGTTCCACCTTTTTTGGTGGAACAAAAATTATCAAGTTGTCTTATGAAATTTGAAAATAGTCTCATCTTGTCCTATGTATTTTTTGCCCATGGAATGCCAAACATGAGACTATTTTTTTTCTCCCGTCCCATCCCATATAGTCTGCATACCAAACGCACCCTTAAATTACAATATCACTGATTAGTTTGCTGGATCTATCTGTTTTATCAAGGTGGTTAAACATTTCTTTAAAAATGAACGTCTGTTTTTGTTTATAAAATACATACCTCCGGCATCAATGATGAGGTTGGTAGCCTTGTATTCGGGAAAACTGAGAAGAGGGTTCATTTAAAAAAGGTTAGGAATAACTATGCCGAGATAAGGTCCCTTTTTGTTGGCTTTTTCGATCAGTTTTCTGGTATTACCAGACACTTCGCCGTTCACATCTCCAAGAAACAAAACGATGACCGAAATCGATATAACAAAGACCAAAAATTTCATGTTTGTGGAGAAAGAAAGATAAGAAGGGGAATTGGGACTTTGAAGCATTTGAGTAGCTTCTAATTTATAGAGTATGCGTCATAAGGGTTTTGTTGTAACGTTTTAAGAGTAAATTATGAGAGATTATAATCTATTAGAAAAGGAAACAAATTAGACAATATTAAATAAAGGATATTTTTTGGAATAAAATATTTTTTATGTTCGAAAGATAATCAATAATATTATTTAATAATTTTAATTTTTGAAAGATACTCATATTTATTTTTGGAAAATAATTAATAATAATATTTAAATAAATTTTATTTAAAGATAAAATCAGAAAATTCATAGGTAAAATCATAATGTGAAACAGTGATTTTTGTATAAATTTCATAGGTGAACTAAAAAGTAAAACAATAAAAAATCAAGAAGTTAACCGATTTTAAAAATAAGAGGTTATCTATTGCTATAATAAGTATATTTTTTTAAAGATGTTTTAATAAAAAATAATTTAAAAATAAATTGTTGTAATAAAAAAAATATAATTTTATAATAAAAAATTTATAAAAATAAGTTGTTATTTCGTTAATTTAACCCTTTCTTTAATTTATTATCTTTAAACATCATCATCCTTCGTTCCTCCCATCTTTCATCTTCTTCAAAAGAAAAGATCAAGAATAAACCTTAAATCAAATATTTTCAGAACTCAAGTCAAAAACTTTTTGTTCAAACTACAACTTTGCTGTAGATGAAGGCTCAGTGTTCTCTCTCTCTCTCTCTTCCTTTATACAGATGCAGAGCTTGAACTTTGTTAGTCGAACCTTAAACTTTTGATTCTTTCATAGGGTTCATGGTTTAATTCCTCCCAGCCTTAATTTGTTGTAGATGGATGGGTGTTGAGGTTTCAGCCCTGTGTTTAGAGCCGGTTTATAGAGGAGCTCGTCTTGTTCGGTTCAGACTTAACATGAATTTGGCGAGTTTCTACATCTTTTCATTTGCATTTGATCAACGAGCTTTTGCATCTGGGTTCATCTGCATCTGATCGTTCTTTTGCAAGTTGTGTTTTATTCACTCAAACAACTGAGAAAGCCTCCACTTTTATTCAAATCATGAGGAACACAAACCGACAGCGTGTTTAAATGCTACAACTTATTACACTTCCATGATATAAATTCAAGATTTCTAAATACCAACAACGGAGGAAATCTTATTTTGAATTGGGATCAACTTGATAAACTCCACCGCCACTTTGACGGAATTGTTAGCCGCCAGGGGGGTGAACGTATCGGCCTCATTAGAGTGTTCACCGCCGCCGGCAAGATCAGAAAGTGCCCTAAATACGATAAAAGGCACTCGTTGCTGATAAGAGATGAGAGCCACGGCGGCGCTTTCCATCTCCACCGGACTGATGTTGAATTTGTCGTAAATAAAGCTCCGGTAAGCGGCGTTGTCCAGGTAAATACTGGCACTTGTTCCATGCTCCACGGTGGTGACCTTCGGTGGCGTGGATAAGCATGTATCCGCATCTAGGCACCCTTCTAGCGTCAACGCCTATATATATATAATATATATATATATATATAGAGACAAAAGTGTTCAATTGTACTGTTTAATTTTATTATGGCTAAAATTAGGGCTAAAGTGAAATATATATACAGCTTCAGATAATAACCGTAAAAAAAAAATTGATTGCTTACAATATGTACATATGCATATATCGTTCAGATGAATCTTTACTAGAGTGTTCTTTAATTTTTCATTTAAAAAGGATGATCTACGGTTAGTATTAAATTTTATTGGGTTGCATTGGTTACAACATTTGAAAATATTGCTTTTGCTTTGAAGTTTCTCTCTCTCTCTCTCTCTCTCTCTCTATATATATATATATGTATGCATGTATATACCTCAAGATTTTTGGCTAGTTCAAAATAAGTGGGGTCAACGGGAACCCAAAAGGCATGTTGTCTTTCTTCCGGTGTTCCGTCAACCGGAAAAATTTCCTCCGGTTGGTACCAAATGTTGTTCAAGAAATTATCCGTTCCAAGATCGGTGGAATAATTTGCAATTTTCAGGTAGCCGAGATCTCTTGTATAGTCTCCAAAGGCTTCAAGAGGTAACTCGTTTTCTGGACCATTTCCATATCTCTGCAAATATCAATCTCGATCGTTATATATCTATCAGATATAATTTATAATTTGCTATTTCATTGAATAAGTATTTGTTATTAATAATCAAATAACAATTGAAATCACTTTTAATCGTGAGATCGATAATATAACAAGTGCTTCACATTGTATTTTATATGATTTTTTTCATCTATGGCTGGATTTTAATGTAGTGAGCTTTTTTGGTGTCTCTATAAAACAAAACATATGCAAAAGAAAAAAGTTTCAAATTGTGAAACAAATACATCGTGAAACAAATATATGTTAATCAATACATTAAATTCTATACTTACATGGAAAAAACCATGTTAAACAAAATCTTAAGATAGAAGTTTTTACGGATCTCATAAATTTTGGTTTGTATTTGATTACTGATTAGTGGTGTATATACCTGCCAACTCCAAAGAGCAGAATGAGACCAATATTGAGGAATGGCAACGTCTCCAATATTGAGTGAAGGGTTTGCATTCCCAGCAATTCCATAATGTACAACTCCTTCTATGTCAAACAAACTTAGCAAAAGTTGTGTTGTAACTCCTGCATTAAGCTGTTGTACATTCAATCAGATTTATCCGATTCTTCGGTAATTTTACCTTAAATGAGTAATAATTTTTAAGAAAAACGGTTTATAACGGAAAAACCAATCAGATAAAATAACAACTCCCAAAAATTTATTGTACCATGCCTAAACCAGTCATAACCAAAATGACTTGTTTCTCGCCAATTGATCCAAATCGGAATCTCCTTCCTGTACAAATCAAATGCGTTATTAATCATCGTTTTTATATATATTTTTAGTTTAATTAGTAATTATATACTTAGGGGCTGTTTACCCAAATAAGCGTTTAGTAAACAGCCCCTTAGACTTGTCATACATGTAGACCTGTATTCAACAAGACCAACTTAGCTAAACTATAACGTCACTGAATTAGTTTGCTAGATCTATCAGTTTTTATGAAGGTGGTTAAACGTTTCTTTAAAAATTAACGTCCATTTTTGTGTATATACGTACCTCCGATATCAATGACGAGGTTGGTAGCCTTGTATTCGGGATAATTGAGAAGAGGGTTCATTTCGAAAAGGTTAGGAATAACTACGCCGAGATAAGGTCCGTTGCTGTTGGCTTTTTCGATCAGTTTTCTGGTATTACCGAACACTTCACCGTTTGCATCTCCAAGAAACAAAACGATGATCGAAATCGATATAACAAAGACTAAAAGTTTCATGTTTTTGGAGAAAGAAAGATAAGAAGGGGGATTGGGACTTTGTGGGATGAGATTGAAGCTTTGGAAGAGCTTCTAATTTATAGAGTATGCATCTTGAGGGTTTTGTTGTAATGTGAAAAGCACGTGGTAATCGTTTAAGAGTAAATTATGATTTTTAACTCACTTTCTCAATATATATATATATATATATATATATATATATATATATATATATATATTATATATATATATATATATATATATATGGTTTGTTAAAAATCGTGATTTTTGTCTCGATGATTAAGAAATTACGTTTTTTGTTAAATAATTTTATAATTATCAAGAACTTCGTCAATTGGGATAAATTAAAGAGTGAATTACATTTTTGACCGCGTCAAGACGTGTCCTTTAGAACAATGAGAAAAATCTAGAAAAACCTAACAAATTTTCTTATTTTAAATGATTAATTTTTTAATTTTTATTTTAAATAAAAACATTAATTTTTCTTATTTTGAATGATTAAGTCCGTAAACTTTTTTTTAATAAATAGATAATCGAGCTTTTAAAATTTAATTGTCTACATATTTTTAAACAAAAAAACACAAGCTATAAAAATTTTAAATTAAGAAAAACATAAATCAGTTTTACCCAAAACCTAGGTCATTCAAACCCCTCATCACCTGCTCTCTATAACTGTTGTTGGCTGCTGCTATCGACCTCCCTCTTTTTTTTTTTCTTTTTTTTCGATTCTCCATATTTTTTGATTTGTCTATATGTGCTTCATTAAACTGTTGTAAAATAGGGAGAATCGGAAGACAAAAGAAGAGAATCAGAAGACAAAATAAAAACAGATCAAAAAGAGGGAGATCGATGACAGGGGCCAAATGCAACGATAGGCGGTAAGGAAAACAACGAGCGACGGGGAGACGAGGAGTGGCGAGGGAGAACTATGTCGTTATATGCAAAAGTAGTTTGATGTCGTAGGTTTTGGGAACGATAAAACTGATTTAGAGTTTTTTTTATTTTAAAACCTTTCTTGTCGATTATATACAACCTTTTGGTTTCTCATTAAAAAAAATAGTTTAGGGACTTTATTCAAAATGAAAAAGTTCGTTGAATTTATGAACTTTTCCTTCAACTAACGCTTATTATGTTTTTCTAGTTAACAACATCTAAACAAGGGACATTTTCGTCATTTTACACTTTCCCGTTATTTTATCTTCTTTCGTGCACAAAAAAAAACAAATATTAATCAAAAAACCCTCTTCTCTCTCCCTTTGACCCATCTCCGATCACCTTCTCTATAACCCCCTTCTCAAATCCCGATTAGCTTATTTTCTTCAAAATCTTGTTTAGAAAAAACCTCTGTTTTTGTCAAATGTTTTATAATATAATATAGATTTATTTATTAAAAAATAAACCACTAGTTTTTAAGTTTTACCATAAAAATAAAATATTTAATAATTTTTTGGTAAATTATTTTTAATTAGGGGTGAGCATAGGCGGGTACCCGCCTTTTTTGACCGGAACCGGAACCGGCGGTTCTTGAGATATTGGAACCGGAACAAGAACCGGTTAGAGCGGTTCTTAAATTTTTGGAACCGGAACCGGAACCGCCGGGAACCGGTTCCGGTTCCGGGTACCCGCTTCCTAAAATATTAAAATTTTGTTATTTAGAAATAAAAAATAAAATATTGCCAAAACACTAAATAAATAAGCAAGAATACAAATTATATAGAATAATGGTTACAAATATTGTTTAATGATTACAAACCATAATAGACTAATAGAAAATGTTCAAAGTTTAACGATTACATACTATAATGGTAAATGTTCAAAGTTTAAC
>NC_037537.1:27678534-27680893 GCF_001531365.2 Cynara cardunculus var. scolymus
TGATTATTTTTTTCTTCTTTTTTTACAATTTAAAAACTAAAACTATAATATGTTTATTAATTTTAATATAAAATTAAGAAAATAATGAAAATGACTAAAATAACCCTCATTCAACCAGACTTAACAAAAAGGTTAGCGACCGTTAGACAAATTAATCAAGACTGTTAGGAATTGTCGGTAGGAACCAAATATGAGTTCATAGAGTCTAAGAACTATATCGATTGATAATTCTTAACGTCAAGATCAAAAGTAAACTTTACTTTTGGTTATAAATTTTTAAACTGCTACTGCATTAAAATATAATTAAATAATTATCTCACACGTTTAATTTGTTTTTTAGTTCAACTTTTAAAACGTTTTGTAAATAGTATCAAATCTACTATTTTATGTCCGTGATGTTACATCAAAAAATAATGTTTTTTTTAATTTTTTTCTTTGTGAAATTATTTAAGTTTCATAATTATATTAAAAAGGTACTATTTACTTGTCACATTGATTATGACATAATAATTAATAATTAGACACGTGTTTATTCATAATATACTTAAAAATGTTGTTTTTTTAAGAATACATATTGTCATGTAATTGTTAGGGTGAGATGTAGATACAATCGATATATGTATTTTTTGTAATTAATGTTGATTTTTAATTTTAAGATGTTTTTTGCAAATTGCATCAGAGTTTTGGTCCCTAAAAAATGTAATCCGTTGGACTTACGCAACTTTTAAAGATACTGATTTGGATTTATCTATTTTCTGGTCTAACCCTCGAGTGAAAGATTGTAAGATGTTGGTTAGAAATGTGACGGTAAATACTTTTTTTAAGTCTCGTGTTATGAAAATAAAATATTTCTTAAGTTAATTTATTACTTATATTTGTGATGTTAAGATATCGTGTTTTTTAATGTTTATTTCTCTTGAAATTGTTAAAGTTTGAGGATTATATTTAAGAAAAATTTCAAAAAAAAACACGACATTTTTTTTCTTCATTTTGAATGGTTTAGTCCATAAACTATTTTTTTATTAAAAAAACCCATTAAACTTTCTCATTTTACATGATTAAGTTTTTGAACAACTTTTTTGAATGAAAAAATAATCAAGACCCTGAATTTTTTGAAAAAAATAAATAAACCATCAGACTTTTACTAGTCGGTTAATGTAACATTTTTTGAGTTAAAATGATGCATGTAACCAATTTTTAAAAATACGATGATTTATTTATTTCAGAAATATTCATGGATTTAATCAATCAAATTGAAAAATTCCAGTGGTTTTCTCATTTAAAAAAGGAAGGTTTAATAATTTTTTAATCCAAAATAATAACTTAATCATTTAAAATAAAAAAATTAAATGGTTTTTTCTTTTAAAAAGACAATTTAAAGACAAAACCATTAACAATGGAAAAGTTTGTTAGATTTTCTTAAATGTATTTAAAAAGATTTTGTTGTTAACCACAAGGTGGTGTATGATTGGTTTGAGTTTGGCTCCAAATATCAAAAGTATCAGGAGGTTCTAAGTTCAAATCCAAGGAGGAATAAAAATCCCTTTGTAACCATGGAAGTTTAAATGCGGTGACTCCGAGCTATCTGCAAAGCAGGTGGTCGTTCTCTAAGATTAGTCGGCTCATATAGTTAGTTAGATATCCAGGTTAATAAAAAAAATTCTATTGTTATGTTGGATAGATCATCACACATAAAAAAATAACAATTAGACACGTGTGTTTGTTCATATTACTTTAAGCATTTTGTTTTTTTGTAATGGATGATTGAGTAAATCAATTAATGCCTAGTACAATATGGAAAAGGCCAAGGTATCATGTTGGGTGGCCACTATATGTACAGGATGCTTAAAAATCCGACTGATTCGATCAATCTAACCGAAATAATTTATTATAAAGTAATTCGATATCTACTCGAGTTATAAAAATTTTAAACCGTAGATATTAGGGCATCTCCAATGGATGACATTCTACCAGAGTGTCATGGACTGCCACAGCAGCATTCCACTCACCATACAACTCTATCATTTTATACCCACACTCCATAACACTCCAATGAGTTTAATGGATTTCCACACCATATATATATATATATATATATATATATATATATTATCTATAAATATAATTTTATCTGAACTACGTGATTCATCGGTGCATCACTCACTTCGACATGATTTAACGGAGCATATTTGGRAACATTATTCACAAGCATGAAATTAAATCTAAATGTAGTTTATGTAATGTATTTTAAAATTAATATAATATCTTATTAATGTAATGTATTTTGAAATTAATGTAATGTTTTATTAATTATGTTGTTTTTATAAATTAAGAAAAATAAAAATAAAAATTAATTTAT
>NC_037537.1:27681088-27684489 GCF_001531365.2 Cynara cardunculus var. scolymus
TATATATATATATATATAATATCATAATTAAATCCTTACAAATTTAATTATAAAAGAAAAAAATAAATTAGTGGGTCCCATTGACCTCCCCATGATGCGTACAATGGCCATTAACCTCTATTTCATTAACCTCCCTTCATAATGCATGATGCATGTAATGGCTCCCATTAACCTCCCCATTAACCTCCATTGGAGATGCTCTTAGGTTGATATTATGTTATTATTATTTGAACCAAACCTAACTTGATGAACCTAATATATTTTTATTTCTTGAATTTAATATGATTGTTGAGTTTATATTAATACTAGAAAGATACTCGCACAATGTAGCGAGATACATTTGATTTTAATGTTTCGTTTTTTTTGTTTCAGTCGATGTTATAATACGGTTTTATGTGGTTTTGAGAAAATGATAATGTTTATATTTTTGAATAAGATGCAAATTTGAAGATATCATTTTTTTTTTGAATAAGACACAAATATGAAGATATCATAAAAATTTGAAAAAAATATATTGATATTAGTATCAAACTAACATTTTTTTTTTTATTTTTTGCGTAATTTATTTAATTCACTTCTTTTTTTTTGGTTTAATCATATAATTTTTTATAAAGATAGTAATTAAGTATTTTGTTACAACTCAATATTATCTTAATTATATTTTAGATTTTTTATATTTAAAATGAGATATTTATCTTATATTTGATTATGTTTATCTGTAGTTAGTACACGAATTCAAACATGTAGCTTTAATAAATTGTATTTACGCACAATTTATTTGTGATCTTGAATTTTAAGTAATATGTATCAATAAACAGTACTTAATGCATAAAAAATGATTTTTAAGAGTTTTTATCAAATGATTTATAACATAGTATACATCTACATTAGACAGTTAAACTATCACGTACGCTCTTCATATATACATGTTTTTAATCTATTCCCATTCTATATAACTCATTCGTATATATGTTCAGTAACTGTGAACTTATATATGTAAATTGAGAAAGTTAATTAAATGTGATATACGTAAGAAGTATGGACTAGTTGTATCAAAAGGTTGATGATAAAAATGAAATTATGAGAAGAGAAATAACATATTCTTGGTTAGAATATTATTTTAATGTACCAAAGTATCAACTCGATCAACCCGTACGGTATGGTTTGGGTTGGGGTGCACTTTGGTTTGAGTTTGGTTGAGTTAAAAATTTTCAAACCGCAAACATTGAATTGGGTTGTTTAAATGTCTTCAACCCGATCAATCCAACCCATGAACACCCTTAAATGTACCCAACACACTGATATAAAAATCTATTAAAATACTATATATCCTGATATATTTGTTTATCTAAAAATTAGAAAATTAATATACATATAGACTTAGGGGGTGTTTGGGATTGCTTATTTAAAACAACTTATGCTTTTTCGTAAAAGTGCTTATTAACTTATGTGGTATCAAACCGGAGTTAAATAAAACAGGGTTAAAATTGTAAACTGGTAATAAACAATTTTTCATCAGTCAGGAAGGATTAACTTATCAAAAACAACTTATTACCGGTTTGGCACCGGTATAAACAGTTTTTTACTTCTTATCCAAACACTAGAAAACAACTTATCACCGGTGCCAGACTGAAATAAATTAAAAAGCAACTTTTATAAGCAATCCTAAACACCCCTTAATATATGTACCCAACACTCCACTTTTGTACTTGTGGGTTTGGTGGTTTGTACGAAAATGGTTCCCGAACTTTATTTATTATATATTGGAACTCATGATATGTCGTTTTGTAATGAACTGGTCCCCCTCTCTAACAACCATTTAGTTCCTCCGTGAATGTTGAAAGCATTTCCGCTCTTTTCCTCTTTTTATCTTTACTCAACGGATCAATTTTGTAAAAACCACACAAACCACAAGGACCAAATCCGTAATTGAGTCTAAATTTTTTATATTTTTTTATATTTTGAGTTTATTAAATTCAGAGTGAATTGTGTTTTTTTTTAATGTTAGGGGCCGTTTACCTAAATGCTTACCCGGTAAGTGTTTAATGTTAGGAGTCAACACTATAATTTATTTTATTGGGTAAGATTGCAGTACATCAAAACGTATCATATCCAACAATTTACCTGGTAAGTGCTTACTCGGGTAAGAGACGTCACCCTCACTTACCGGGTAAGATTCTTGGCCCTTGCCATGTTCATCTGATAAGAAAAATTACCCGATAAGTACTTACCGGGTAAACGTTTAGTAAATGGCCCCTTAGTGAAACAAATAATGAAGCGATTTACTATCGCCTGCTTATGGTAAGCCTTCACTACCCACCGTTACTTACCCGCCTTTGAACTATTATGCCTGAACCTGGTAAATTACCAACGGGTATGCTATTTTATCTAAAAGAAATGGTACACGATGAAGCCACCCAGTTTCCACACTATAGAGTTTACAACGGTTACGACTATAAAGCGCAAAAGATGAATTAAATTATCATACTGCAACTAATAAACTATAAGGACGAAAATCGTAATTTTAAAAGCAAAGGGACAAAGATAATACTCTTCAACAAATTGAAGGGACTAAAAACGTAATTTACTCTTTAAATTACGAGTGGGGGAGAGGGACCCAATTCTATGTGTAGCACGTTTGATTTCTATCATTCGTTTATTAATTATTATTGTACCATATATACTTTATTATTGTACTATATGATTTATTAAATGATGCGTAAATATATGTAACAAATCACTTGTAGATATATATTTTTGAACATCATTTCTTTGCGAGTTTTTGCAGTTTTGTGTATGGTGCAATCGTTTTCAATATTATTCGACCGATTTTATTTAGTAAAAAAATAAATGGTATGTTTGATCCGAAAGGGAAATATAATAATGATGTTTAATTATAACTTAAATATCTAAATGTTAGAGGAAATTTCAACTGTAAATCTGTTTTCCTTGTAAATCTGGAGGACAAAGAAAAATAAGGCTCAAGGGGATGTAATGGAAAATCTCATCTACTTCGAGTTAAAATACCAGGTGCTGCAAAGCCCTTGTGGCCATGGAGGTTCATTTGATGTCTCCAGGCCATTCGTGGTCACCCAAGGGATTAGTCCGTACGCGTAAGCTGAACCGGAAATCCACAATTAAACAAATTTGACTTAAAATTCAAACTATCTAAGTTTGTATATAGGTTCGAACTGATAACCAATTAACATGCTTATTAATTCAAATTCGATATTTTTATTGTATTTATGAACGTAGGAACATATTTGACTCAATCGATCTGATGCAAAAAAAAAAAAAAAAAAAAAAAAATCAAACTTTGGGATAAATCGAGTCAAACATTAATGACATAATCATTGAGTCATTAAATTAAACAAGTTCCATTTTCTGTTTCAGATCTATGT
>NC_037537.1:27685344-27734290 GCF_001531365.2 Cynara cardunculus var. scolymus
ATAAAAAATGGTTTTTAAGAATTTTTGTCAAATACTTTATAATATAGTATAGATAAAAATAAATATTTGACAAAAAATAGACCGATGGAAGCCTGGAACTCTGGGAGCCTGGAAAGCAGTATGGGCTCCATAGAATTCAATTTGAGAGGCTTAGAGGCCCATTTATTTTTGAATCTAAAATATCTAATTTTAATAAATAAATAATTCAATAAATTATTAAAAAAAAATTATAGTATTTAATTTAACCAAATGTTTGAAACTACCTTTTATAAACCGTCACAAATACTTGAAAAACGTCATAATAAATAATCTTAGAGAAGCTATCTGAAAAACGTCATAATTCTATACACCGTTGCATACATCACACAAGTAACAACGTATTATTTGTTTTCCACATCACCCTTTTTCTAGTTGTGTTCCTTTACGTGAACTAATTATAAGCCGTTTATAAATATCACAAAAAAAGCATGTTTAATTACGTTATTTATTACTTAATTAAAAACGATTAGCACTCATTTCCACTTTATATTTCTTGAGAATTAAGGGTTTTGGTGGTGAGTTGAAGAAACAAAAGAAGATCGAGCTAGGATGGGGATCATATCTACTATGATGTTGAAGGATACGATGATGATGTTTGTGATGTCATGGATGATGATGATGAAGATAGCATGGAGGATGATGATGATGATGGTATGGAGAGTGATTGGAAGGTGCGCAGTGGCTCGAGGACTTGAATGGTGGGAACGTTTAGAGTTGATGTTTCTCAAGTATGAAATGGAAAGCGTTAGTGAAACTTATGTCGATCCCTATGACTATTACTACAAGGCTAAGTTCCTCCAAACTATGTAAACTACCATTATACATACATACATACATACATACATACATACATACATACATACATTCACATGTGAAGGTTTGAACGGTGTCACGTGATTAAACCATTTTCATATATGAAACAATACACGTGAAACATACGAATTCAAGATTGTTTCACATATGAAACAAAACTTGCACGTATATACATTTCATATATGAACCGTAATACCACCTTGAATTTTAGTCCAAAATAAAACTTAATTATCGAATGATTGAGATTGGTTCCGACAGCTCTTGAATATATTTTGGTTCTCATTTGACAACCACTTTGTTTTTTTTTATATATACCATTCAATAACAACAACCATATTGTCTTTTGACGAATGCAACCGAAGCTACAAAGCCAAATGTGGCCTTTGTTCCACAATTCGACTAAATTAGCACATAAAATCAATTTAAAACGAATGCGACCCTACAATTCATATGCGAAATAAAGCGTGTAATTTACTTGTTGGATCAAATTATAAGGGGGTTGATTACCAAGCACTTGGCGGGTGAAGATCAAGAATCTTACCAGGTGAGAGGTGTGACAATAACCGAGGTTCTTACCCAGTAACTGAGGTAAGAGAAGTTACAAACAATCCAATTAATAACCGTGAATGTTATCCAACAAGATAAGTGAAGATAACACCTCTTATCAGTAAATAATTACCAGTTAAATATTTGATAAACAACCCCTAACAATATTTAAAAATTATCTTGATTTTAATATGTTAGATCAAGATCTCTGAAGATATGGGGAGTAATTGAGAAAATGACACCATACTAACTTTTAATAATTGAGAAAATGACACCATACTAACTTTTAATGGTTTCTATAACGAAAACTAAAGTATAATATTTTGACGAAAATATTCGACTGATTTTGTTATGAATAAAATAGTCTGAAATTTGAATATTTTAAAAAATCGTTTGTCGATTAATAATCATCTTTACGTACAAGAAGGTGTTAGTTATTAGAATTTGCTTCTATATATAGGGTACATTACGCACAAATGAGTTGCAAACTACCTACAAACATCTGAAGCTTTCTTTGGTTCTTGACGTTTATGATGCTTTCCCCTGTTGTCTTCCATTCACCTGTAGCGATCATCACAAAAGATGAAGAAGAAAAAGCAAGAAAAATAAAAATGTCAGAGATCATTGAGCGATATAAGGACAAAGTCTCAACTCTTCCGAAGCAGGAAAGTTGGATGAACAATCACGTGTACAAGTACCAAGGTTTCTGGTACCACCAAGGCTTTTGGTATCATTCGAATGCTAGCTTCTCAGTTGAAGCAATTATGGCCACACAAGACGATTTCAAAGCTAAGCCAACCGATGTTTTCTTGGCCAGTCATCCAAAATCTGGCACAACATGGCTTAAGGCCCTTGTGTTTGCCATTATGACTCGAACCAAGTTCAAAAGCGGGTTTTCTTCCAGTTCAACACATCCGTTGCTTACTATCAGCCCCCATGATTGTGTCCCTTTCATCGAGACCGAGTCTTTCTTGAACAACCCTGCTTACGCCAATGGCCTCATGGCGACCCATATTCCTTACAATTCATTGCCTGAATCTATCGTTAGCTCTAATTGTCGGATTGTTTATATATGTAGAAACCCTAAAGATGTGTTTGTTTCCTATTGGCACTTCATGAACAAGGTTAGAGATAATGCATCTGCTTCGATAAAATTGAAGGATGTATTTGAGATGTTTAGCAGTGGCATTTCCCCAGTTGGACCTTTTTGGGACCATGTGATTGGGTACCGTAAAGCAAGCCTTGAACGACCAGATAAGGTTTTATTCTTAAACTATGAGGAACTGCAGAAAGATGCAAATAACGAGGTTAAGAAATTAGCCAAGTTCGTAGGTTATCCTTTTACAGAAGAGGAGGAAGCCACTGGAAGAGTGGAAGAGCTGATAAATTTATGCAGTTTTGAGAAATTAAAGGAGGCGAATAAGGCAAATAAGGATGGAGATGAGACATCTAATGTTTTATCCAATGAATTCTTTTTCAGAAAGGGTAAAGTTGGAGATTCCGTTAATTATCTTACGACGGAAATGATCCAAATTTTGGATGAAATCACAAAAGAAAAGTACGATGGCTTAGACATCTCATTTTAAGTGAACGAACAAGCTACTTCAACTCGTTATTTATGGATGATGGTTCGTTTTACCTGTTTCAGCACACGTTTCTTTGTTTGGTCATCTGTTTCTAATTATCTTTTGTAAAATTTCTTATAATAAATGCTTTTGTATTGGAGATTTCTCATTTGATTAGGTAGGATATATCTGTTACTACACTATATATGTGCTTAGATATGTATTGATGATATATCATAGAGGATGCTCTCTGAAATATAAAAACAAGAATGCTTACACATATGCGTAAGCATTCTTGTTTTTATATTGCATAAGGATTCCACTATAATCTGGTATATAGTGGAATCTGTTAAGATTCTTGTTTTTTTTGGTCAAAGACTAATCTTTATACATCTGTATAAGCCTTCTGCTTAAGGACAGACTTAAAATTGAATATGAATCATAAAATGGAAAAATGGTGGGTCCTTTCAAAACTAAAAAACACAAGTCCAATCATACAATAAGGTCCCGTTTGGTTTACAATAATGAAGTGGATTTAGGGGGATTTGAACCACTTCAAATTTATTCGAATCTCATGTTTGGTTTGTTGTATTGTCCGGATTTGAAATGATATGACTTAATTGGAATCCTACAAACATAAGATTTTGAAATCTTTAGGGGGTGCTCGGAATTTCACGGGATTTCGTAGAATTGTATGAAATAAAGTTTTGAATTAAAAACATTTGTTTTGTAATAATTGATTAGTAAAAATGTAGTTTAATTATTTATAATTTTTTATAAACTGTTTATAAATAATGGAATTCAATTTCATTCCAAATCCTATAAACCAAACATACCATTGATTTCAAATTCCTTCAAATCCAAATCCCTCCATTAAATTCAAATCCCTAAAAAACAATCTTACAAACCAAACGAACCCTAAAAACATTTTTAATAATAAAATAACATATGATTCAAGATCATTGATAGAAAATGCATTCAAGAACAAAAAATATTTATGCCAAATATTTATTATTATATTAATGTATTAAATCGTTAATCTATATATAATTAGAAAAATCGAATAAAATATTAGGTCTGCTTTATTGACCTCCAAATATAGAGGCCAACTTTTTGGATCTCCATTTTTTTTAGTGTTTTATTATTTTGTTGAAGATGAAAACACTTCTACATCACTCGCCACATTAGCATGATAATCGGTTAATGTTTCAATCAGTTATCCGATTACTTAAATGTTTAAAACTTTAAATCTTAAATAACAAAATGGAAGTTTTAAAAATATGTTACCTAAAATAAAACTCAAGTTAAATTTCCATTATTTTTTCATAGAATTTTGATGCTTCCTAATAGATATCTGACAAAAATCATTCATGAGTATGGGTGGAGAATATGGGATCCACAGAATTGGCCCAGGGACGTCATGGAGAGGCTTAGCTGCAACATAGAAAAATTCAACCATTTATTTCCTATTTTATAAAATAAGAATCCATGATAAATATAAAAACCAGATATTATTTCATATGATTTTTTTAATTTAAAATTAAAATTTAATTTATTGATTATCATTTTAGTTATTTTATAATGTGTTTGTTTCATATGTATTCTAATTTTTTTTGCTGTATTTTTTGTTTCACAAACACATAAAAAACGTTCACCTTGTCGATTAATAATCACCATTGCATACAAGAAGGTGCTAGCTATTATTGTTTCCTTCTATATATATATATATATATATATATATATATATATATATATATATATATATATATAGTACATCACACACGAATGAGTTTCAAACTACCTACAAACGTCTGAAGCTTTCTTTGATTCCTGACGGTTGATAATGTTCTCCCCTATTGTCTTTTATTCACCTGTAGCGAATGTCACAAAAGATGAAGAAAAATCAAGAAAAGAAAAAATGTCAGAGATCATCGAGCGGTATAAGGAGAAAGTGTCAACTCTTCCGATGCAGGAAAGTTGGATGAATATTCACGTGTATAAGTACCAAGGTTTCTGGTACCACCAAGGCTTTTGGTATCATTCGAATGCTAGCTTCTTAGTTGAAGCAATTATGGCCACACAAGACGATTTGAAAGCTAAACCAACAGATGTTTTCTTGGCCAGTCATCCAAAATTTGGCACAACATGGCTTAAGGCTCTTGTGTTTGCCATTATGAACCGAACCAAGTTCAAAAACGGTTTTGCTTATAGTTCAACACATCCATTACTCACTATCAGCCCTCGTGATTGTGTCCCTTTCATCGAGACCGAGTCTTTCTTGAACAACCCTTCTCATGCCAATGGCCTCATGGCGACCCATATTCCTTACAATTCATTGCCCGAGTCCATCGTCAATTCTGGTTGTCGGATTGTTTATATATGTAGAAACCCTAAAGATGTGTTTGTTTCCTTCTGGCACTTCATGAACAAGTTGAAAGATAATGCATCTGCTTCAATAAAACTGAAGGATGCATTTGAGATGTTTAGTAGTGGCATTACCCCAAATGGACCTTTTTGGGATCATGTGATTGGGTACCGTAAAGCAAGCCTTGAACGACCAGATATGGTTTTGTTCTTGAACTACGAGGAAATGCATAAGCATGCAAATATCGAGGTTAAGAATTTGGCAAGTTCATAGATTATCCTTTTACAGAAGAAGAGGACGCTACAGGAGAAGTGGAAGAGATAATAAAACTATGTAGTTTTGATAAATTAATGGAGGTTAACAAGGCAAATAAGGACATAGATGAGACATCTGATATTATATCTGATGAAGTCTATTTCATAAAGGGTACAGTTGGAGATTCTATTAATCATCTTACTACTGAAATGATCCAGATGTTGGATAAAATCACAAAAGAGAAATACGATGGTTTGGATATCTCAATTTAAGTTACTGAACAAGCTATGCACTTCAACTCATTGTTTATGGATTCAATACTTTTCTATGCATGTGGATGGTTTGTTTTATTCAATTTGGTTTACATTTCTTTGTTTTATCATCTGTTTATAACTATCTTTTGTGAAACTCTATAATAAATGTATTGGACAAAATACACAAAATAACAATCTATTTTCATAAAATTTTATATTATAGCATTATACTTCCAGTTTTTCTTATTGCAGCAATGTACTTTCAAACTAATTTTTATTATAAAGCTTCACTTTGAAAAATTTACTCATTATTGCATTAAGTAACCTTTTGATTTAAATTTACCAATTATAACAGGTTTCTATGCCACCTTATTGTCCAAGTAGGCTGTCCACATGTACTATAGTGATGTGACTTTCTTATTAGAACATTATACTTTCAAAATTATTTTATTATAATATCTACTAGTTCTTATTAAACAATTTACTTTTAATTTTAATATTTAGATATTTTACATGTTATTTAACAAAAATATTAAATGAATTTAAAAAAATTCTAAATTATACATTAACATACCAATATTAATAAAACTAGTAGAAGACAACTTATCTCGCTAATATTTAAAAAAAATGTGTTTTTTTTTTTAAAAAGAAAAATAAGAATTGTTCATTTTTTACCAACAAAATATTATCTTTAACGAATATATTATATTTGTTTAAAAACTTTTACTTGACGTATAAATATATTAAATTAATTAGATTTTTTTGAATTATTTATTAATTTAACAATATTAAAAAAATTGTAGAACACAATTTTTTGTTAATATTTTAGAGAAAACTTTAAAAGATATGTATTTTTTTGAACAACATAAAATAAGAAATGTTACCTTTTTTACAAACAAAATATATCTAAAAAATAATGTAGCATATTTATTTAAGAAATATTTTATTTTAGAATATTTAATTTGTATGCAACTTAATAACAAAAAATCAAAAAAATTAAATATTTTTTTAAATCATAACAATAAAAAATGAAAATCATTAATAGTAATTTGAAATAGGTTTTTATTTTTATTTTAATTAAGTTATCAAAATTATATGTCATTCATATTACCTCATTAAAGCTACACAAGCAATAAAAAATTAAGGAGTTAACCGGTTTAAAAAATAACAAATTACTCATTATTATAAATGATAGATTTTTTAAAATAGACCGACATATAAAAAATAATTTAAAAGTACGCTATTCTAATTATTTATAAAATAATATAAAAATAATACAAGACTGGTTACTGAAACTATGTATTTCATTTAGCTGAAAATCCCTTGAAGATATCTGGTAAGCATAAACCCTAAACCCTAAAGTTAACAATCATCCCATTGTTACCCAACTGGAAATTTACATTCTTGTTTGGCAATTCAAGGGCGATTATGGCAGTTGATAGAGCGGATGGGCGGACCCCTAATCAACGAAGACCGGTGGCTTGTACTCGAGGCATACTCCACCGTGCTCATGGCTCCGCTAGCTGGGCTCAAGGTCCTACTTCTACTCTCTCTTATTTCTCCTTAAGTTCTGCAATTTTGTTTTACTTTCCAAAGTTCACTAAGATTCTGAGTATATGTTTTTAGGGTTGATTCGATCCAAATATTGGGGTTTTACCCCAAATCGGATTCTTATTCTGCAACAATTTTTAGTTTTTTTTTTTTTTTTTTTTTTTTCCATTCTTCTATAGCGGAAGGAGACACTCCCTTTCGTTTCAAATATAGAAGAGGTACACTTAAGATTTTTGTATGTCAGATGGGTTGCTTCTCAAATTCAAATCGATACCCATTTTTTGACTCTCTTCAGAAATGAGTCTAACTACATTGGCCTTCGCCAAAATACTATAATTAGTGATGTTGGTGATATAATTGAAGGAGGTTGTCTATGAAATATTTCTGTGTTTATTCTATTTACATTTTTATGTTCCTCCTGAGAGAAGATAAATATTGTTTCTGGTATTGCCATTTTAATTGGTTTTATGGTAAGAACTTGCTAGCAATGAGTAAAAACTATGACCCTCCAAGAAAATTGAATGCTACATGCTTCAATTTAGTGTTATTATACTCTTAGCTCTTGGTGATTGAAGCTTTTTTTATGAGTATAATACTTGATATCTTTCTATGATATGTTGAGGGTGCTACTCTGGTGAAATGGAAGGTCTTGTGAAATACTAAAGCTGGCTGTCTTGGAAATTTTGGTCGTTTGGCCGAAGTTGGAATGCTGTTATAATTATGTATTTCTGCAGTAGTTAGGCATCAGTGTAGATCGTGCTCGTTGGAACAATGTGCTCAATTACCCTTTCAGACTAGGTCGTATGTCTCTCTAGCTTAGAATGTCATACGATGGCTCTCTTGCCTGTAGCATACAGAATTTCTACTAAGATCATAGATTTATCTATGCTTTTATAGCCTATTGCTTCATTAAAATCTGAAGACAAACTTCCTCGAGTAAGATTTGGTTAAGTGCTTTCGAATATCTTTTTTTTGGCTAGAGTATAAGGAACTTACTTATGACGCTAACTGTATATAGTAATTTAATGTTTGCACCATATAGTGCAGTATTGCAGCGAGGTTTTTTGATAAAAAGGATGAGCTATGCTCTTTCTGGGTCTTCATGCTAGCAATTTATTTGGACGGAAGTAGAAAGATAATACAATCTTGAAAATTCTTGATCTGAATATTTCTGAATCAGAAATCTGTTGTGATTGTGGCATCTCAACTACGGTGGAGAACTTCTGGCAAAATTTGTTCTCACATTAGTTGGACGACATTTTAATGCTTTCTTCATCCCATGAGAAGTGTGATGACTGACTCTACACAGAGTTTGGTAGAAACATTTTAATTTTAATCAAATGCGTTAGAATATGTTTCAATGATGATAAAATAGGAGAATCTTATGGGACCGAAATAAATATCATCAATAATGTACATAATTACCCTGAACAAGTAGGTAAATTTTTCATGAATTATTTCAAGAAAGGAAGTGCAATTAAGTTTCTTGATTTGGAGTTATTCATTTATATGACTAATTCAAGAGACCTTATTGTAAACACTTGTAATGGGCTCATTTGCCACTCTTAAAAAAGTTGTCTCATCTCCTTTGCCCACACGAGAGACTTCTATGCCAGCCGGGAATAACGGCTCTGCTGTCAAATCAAGTGACATACACTCATTTGCTCAGGGGTTTTCCGTATCCATCTCTGTGGAGATTCCCTTATCATAAGACATTGTCGCCTTCACAGCACTGGACTAGATTACCAAGATTGAGTGTTGGCCGGAAAGTCTTAGGTTCCTGGTTGTTTTTTTCTTCTTTCCTTGAATTCCTTTTGATAGTGTCAAATGATGTTTCTTATCTGGTATTAGGTGACACAAAGGTGATTGCTGCTGTTTATGGACCGAAAGCTGGAACTAGGAAAAATGAGAACCCAGAAAAAGCATGTATTGAAGTCATTTGGAAGCCAAAAACCGGGCAGAGTGGTGAGTTGTTTTTAAAGTTGTATCTGCAATGTTTATTGATGTTTTTCTCATTTATTTTGCGGTCTTAGTTCCCAAATAAAAAACTTACTACTACTATTGTGAGTTGTTTTTCAAAGTTGTATCTACTATTGTTTGTGATTGATTGTTAAATACTAATATAAATAACTTGTTGAAAGCTCCAGTCATCATCTTTCTTTTTGTAAGGCACTGTTTGTTGACATCTGCAATTCACCGTAGAAATTTGGATTTCTTTTAGCCGTAATTCTTGTTCTGTAATTTAATACTGTTTCAAGTTTGCACCTATGCATGCTATTTGTCGCATACCTGCTGGTTATGATGGAATTCTAAAGTGCATTTATGACCATGCTATGCGTTATTTGGGTCTCCTTTGATGATTAGGGAAACCGGAGAGGGAGTATGAGATGGTACTGAAGAAGACATTGCAGAGCATCTGCCTTTTGAATGTTCATCCTAATACCACAACATCAATTGTAATTCAGGTATGTTTGTCAACATGCATAAAACAAGCAACGGGTTGTCAAAATTTAGGGGTGTTGATTCATAACTCTTACGTCCCGTTTTGGCTGCGGGATTGGATTGGATTTGAAGGGATTTGGAATTGAATTCCATTTCAATCTCATGTTTGGTTGGAAGGATTTTCTGGATTTGAAATCCCACAAACATAGGATTTTGAAATCCTTCGGGGGTGCTTGGTATTTCACGGCATTTCGTAGGATTGTATGTAATTATGTTTTAAAAGTGTTAAAAACATTTGTTTTGTTAATCGATTAATAAAAATGTAATTTATTTATTTTTGTAATTATTTATAATTTATTTTTCCATTCCAAATCCTATAAACCAAACATACCAAAGATTCCAAATCCTTCCAAATCCAAATCCAAATCCCTCAAAACCATTCCATCAAACCAAACGTGTCCTTAGGGTTATTGTATTGCCAATGTTGCTTTCCCATTTACTTGCTATGCTTACACATCTTGAAGCAACCTGGAATATTAGATGAAATTTGAATTTTATCAATTTGGGTTTACATGAAATCTTGTTTATCTCTCTATGTTGTTCCAACACTTGCTTGTGGCTTTTGGTTGCCACTTATATATATGAGGTACTTAAAATGCCTGGTCATTGCCTTTGTAGTTTCTATTGCTACATGGACATACATAGACATATGCATGTAATCCATATTGTTCTGTGAGTGTGTTTGGATGTGGATCCGGTGATCTTAGTAAAGGTGCTTTAGATGCACGCTGTTCCAAGTTAATGCCAGATAAAAAGGATTTGGGGTTTTTTTGCTTGTGTATGTATGTTATAGTTATGAACCTGTGCAACTTTTATGTTAAATAAAATATTCATGGATCTTGCAACTTATAAGGCGCAAGTGCTTATCTATCTTATCTAATGCTGTTGGCTTCTTTACATTTAGATGGTTTTTCATTACTATTATCTTAAAGTTTATGCTTGGTAGCTTTTTGATTTTGGGACGGGTGAATGATGATCGCCATGGCTGTTATCCTCTCATTGCAGGTTGTCAATGATGATGGTGCTGTATCCTTCATAGTTGTACGCCACACTTCATTACCGTAATTCCTTACTGCTTATGCTAGTAAACTTTTGTTATGCATCATAGAAACATGATTTACAGACGATTGTGTTGAAGTTTTTTTATTTTTCTTTGTTTTTTATTGTTATCGATTCAACTATGTTTTTGCAAGATCACTGATTTGAGTCACAGAAACAACATCTTTACAAAAGGTCGAGCGAAAGGCTGCATACAAGGACTTCTTTCCTAACCCTTGCAAAACCAAAGATCCCTTGGTGCATTGGCTCTGTTCTGTTAAATTGAACCGTTTGTGATGTTTCTTGACGATTTTTTAGCTTCTTCCCTGTGCAATAAATGCAGCCTGTGCTGCTCTTGTAGATGCCGGGATTCCTTTAAAGCATCTTGCTGGTAAGATAAATTTATGCCTAAGTTCCGTAATTCTGTTTACTGCATATTTTCGATTTCCTGACTCTTTTACTGGTTTTGTAGTTGCAATATGTTGTTGTATGGCTGAAGGTGGACATATTTTACTCGACCCCAGCAAAATAGAAGAACAGGTTAGTGTCATTTATGTTATACATCTATAAAAATTCTTTTTCTTTCCTGATCATGGCTGCAGTTACGTGATTCTTTTCTTTTCCATTATTTGGGATAGTTCATCAATCTTTTCTCTTTATTTGCAGTGAACTTCACTTTAGGCACTGATATTTTTGATGCAAAATAACTTTTTATTAGCTTTTGACCTTCAATTGCAGAAAGTAAAGGCATTTGTGTATTTGGTTTTCCCAAACTCGATGGTTTCTGTGCTTCCGCAAGGATCATTAAGACTGGGAGGTGAGCTAATGGAACATGGGATTATTACATCCGTCACGCACGGCATGATGGCAGGTACCATTCAATCTTGCCTCTTTATTATTGTTTCCGTGGAAATATATACTCAGATGTGTTAGTCTTGTCAAATACGAGTGATGCGACACAAACAAGATACAAATTTAGTACTGCGAACAAGATACGTGTAATGCCATAATCTGTGTAATGTCTTATTGGGGCAAACAAGTTACAAATTTGGTGGTACAAGAAGCACCTTGGAACCCTCTTCTCACGGAGAGTAATCTAATAGGGTTCCACATAATTACATATGGTATCAAAGCCAAGGTCTAACAATCTTAAGGGACTCGACACTCTAGGGCAAGCTGTTCTCGTCTAGCCCCCTCTTGACACTGGGTTAATCCTTTGGAGGGGGCGTGTTAGAGTTGAAGTGGCAAATCTTTGTATATAGCTTTTTCCTCTCATTTGGCAAGCAAATGTAGCTTAATTCAGGGAAACAATGGTTCTACTTTTAGGGGTTGAGAGCAGGTTTGTGTACATCTCAAGCGCTGACTCTATTTTCGAGTGGAATATACTGGGTTCATTTGGTTTTGATTGTTTATGTGGCTTGCAAGTCAAAAACCTTTGATCTCCTTACAAAAAGAAGCAATCTTTGGTTGTTGGTCTATTCATCCTTTGTTTTACAGGATGGAAAAAAAAGATTTATGTCGCTGAAACATATGTTTACTCGTGTTTTGCACAGTGGATGATTACTTCAGCTGTCTGAAGCTGGGACGTGCTGCTGCAGCCGAGCTGTCTGATCTCCTTAGAAGCAGCCTGAAGTTGAAAGCTGGGAACGACCCATCAAAAGCTGGTTGACCATATCGATTACGAGCATAATATTACTGAATCTCAAAATTATGAAGTCAAATGACACCGTTTCTTGGCTTTTGCCCTGCTGGATAGATGATCATGTGGAAATCCCATGATCTTGATGGTTTTGTTTTACAAAGAGTAGATGAATCGAAACAATCCGATCGAGTAGGAAGCATTATCCGGTTCAAACCATGAGAATGCTTTGGCTATTGTACAACTCTTTTACGTTTATAGTTACGAGGATTGGTCTGAGTTTTATGTAGCGTTTTGGATCAACTTTGTGGTTTCGTCTCTGAATCTTCCCTGGTTTTGGTGGAAATGAAACCGAATTCCGAAATTTGGGTCATTTTGTGTAATTTTCGAAAACTTGAGTCATTTTGTGGTAGGTTTCAAATCAAATGGATCACTTTTTGTAATTATTCCTTTAATAAAACATTTAATTATATTCAACTTAGATGCCAAAACTGAATTGATATCTTTAGTTGATGTGTTTCTATAAATCGAATATTTTAATTATTTTCGGGACCATCATGATTCATACGTATACGAACCTTTCGTTGTCATGATTGATTTAGAAACTTCGAATTGATAAAGGAAAATGTTCAACACCGTTTTAACGTAAATCATGTTTTTGATTTGTGACGGAATGTATCATGAAATCGTTAGGTTTGATTTGGTCGTAAATCTTTATATACTTTGTTTCTTACTAAATCAAGTAATTAGATACGAAAATTATATATATATATATAGACTTGGGATCATGTAAGACCAATGGTTTTTCGTGAGACCCGTAAGACCAATTCTCAACCTTTGGATTAGATCTATAATCGTCAGATCTGAACATTCATAAACGCCACGAGACTTCTTAATAATTACAAAATTGCCACCGTGCAACTTTAGACCATTAGATCATTAGCTTATAAAGTTGATCAATGAATATAAATTGGTCTTACGGGTCTCACGAAAAACCTTTGGTCTTACGTGAACCCAACCCTATATATATATATATATATATATATATATATATATATATATATATATATATATATATATATATATATATATATATATATATATATATTATAATAATAATATTATGACCAAAAATGAAAATTATAAAATACGGAATTCAATTATTGGCATTTAAAACGTCTTCCATTTGTTGAAAACGATAAAAATACATTTTATGGATGCGATTGGTGATATAAAAGACGAGCAAAGTGAGACAAATAAAGGCGGCCAAATAATAAAACAAACGATAAGAAGCCACTCACACATCAACCATACATACAACTACATATATGTTTATATATACACAGAAAAAGGGCAACCTTATCGATCGACATTCTAAGGATATGATATATATATAGAGAGAGTTGGGGCCATGTGAAACCAATAGTTTTTTGTAAGATCAATTTATGTCTATTGATCAACTTTATAAGCTAATGATCTAATGGTTTAAAGTTGTACGATGACAATTTTATGATTATTGAGAAATCTCGTGGCAATTTTGTGATTATGAATATATTTGTACATAATATAATATGAAACAAGATTAATTCTGAACGTTTTTATGATTTTTAATTGACTAATATGCCCCTTCTCTCTTAATTTGTATATAATTCCATTTAATTATAATTTCTTGAAAGAGACCAATAATACAACATTTTGAATTCAATTGATATAATTAAGGAACTCACCAACACCATTTGCAAAACTTGACAAACACCACACTCAAAAACTCCAAATCCATTGGATGAATCACATAAAATCGATCAAAACCCCCTTTTTCATCGTCGTCTTCTTCATCTTGTTCGTTTTCGATGCTTTTGCGCAACCAAATTCAACCCATTCTGCTCCCGATATCGTGCATCCTGTGCATTCCAGCGTTGTTATCATCATCGGCATCCTATGCGCTGTGTTTTCTTTAACCTTTCTCATACTCGCGTGTTTGAAATTCTGCAACTCGGATGAAACTACTCTCCAACCCGCTCACGGGATTCTTAGCTCGAGATCACGGTTTTCTGGAATCGACAAGAAAACAATCGAATCTTTACCCTTTTTCCGATTCTCATCTCTTAAAGGATCGAAAGAAGGGCTAGAATGTGTCGTGTGCTTGTCGAAATTCGAAGATTCCGAGGTTTTAAGGTTGTTGCCTAGGTGTAGGCACGCATTTCATATGAATTGTATCGATAAATGGCTCGAAAGTCACTCGAGTTGCCCTCTTTGTCGGTATAAATTCGATGTGTCGGATGTCACGAATATCGTTTGCACGAATAGTTTGCGGTATCCTCAAGACGACGGTTTGAATAATCTTGAAATCTTCGTTAGAAGGGAGCACGACGGGTCTTCTAGATCCTCGAGGTTTAGTATCGGAAATAGTTTTAGGAAATTCATGAAGAGTCCGAAAGAAGACGTCTTGATTCAATACGGCGATCGAAGATTATTGGATAAGTTCAAACATAGGATAATTGTATCCGATATTGTTGGCAAGAGCCGATGGAGCGATGTGAATTCCTCCGACTTAATGTTGTTGAACTCGAAGATGCTTAACGAGGTGTCGAGCAAGCGTTTTTCGCCTTCGAGCAGTGGGAGAATCGAAATAGATATTGAACAGGTAACAAAGTTTAAGGAGGATATGGGAAGACGAAGGTTGTACGACTTGAAGGTCGGTAAAACCGCGGATAGCGGCGAAACGTCGATTTCGAATTCGCAATTTCCGAGGCTCACGAAAGACGAGGAGTCCGAAGGCATGGAGAAAAGATCGATGTCAGAGATTACAAACGTGTCGAGATTTAGAGAAAGTAGAAGTTCATATTGGACGAGTAGTCAGAAAGACGAGCGGTTACAGAGCGTATGGTTGCCGATGGCGAAACGGACCATTCAATGGTTCACAAACCGGGAGCGAAATTCCTTCGAATCGAGAACTTGACGATGCCCGAAGCTCGTAGCGGCCTGATTGGGTTTTATCGTTCGATATTTCATTTTACGTGCTCAATTTATACCGTGTGATTAGAAACACAAACGTGATAAATGTCTCTAATTTGCTTCTTGTGAAAAAAAAAATATGAAAATGGAAAATGAAATAATAACTAAAATAAATAGTATATAGTTATTGTGAATAACACCTCTAATTTAATTACAAATTTGCCACGTCATCTTTGCTTATATATTTATGGACGATATTTCTATAATTTTTTTTAAATTATATAATATTTATATATGAATAAATAGAACAAATAAACTAATACACCTTTCTCTTCTTATATTTGGTGAGGTTTGAACCTTTGACCTTCTAAGAGGCCAATGGGTCATATACCGCTAGGCCAAAGACCTTTTGTATGATATTTCTGTATTCATGAACAAGTGAAAAGACGTTTTTGATGAATTTCAAAATTTTGTCAGTTTATATAACGCAATCAATTGTGAAATGAAACTAAAAATACAATGTCTTGGATGATTTTTTTAATTGGCCAGTTTACAACACGAAAACTAAATATAATTAATACATGCATATGTTTGATGGTCGGTTCGATTCAGACCGCTCATAAAAACACTTATACCGCAAGTCAGACTGAACCAAACGGTTTGACTATTTTTAAAACTGGACCGTCAAATTGCTCAAACCACCAAAAGTAATTTGATTTAACTTAGTTCAACCGGTTTAAGCGATCCAACGGTTTTTTTAACACCTCTATTTTTATTTTCAATTAACTATACTTTAAAATATTTTTAATAAAGAAATTTGATGTGAACCATAATTATTTTTATAGTGAATTTTCGCTTTTGGTCCCTATAGCTTGCTCAAATATTGATTTATCTCTACTAACAATTGTTGATTGACGGTATTAATTTCAGGAACCTTTAATCTTATTAAAATTAAAAAGTTAAAGACTATCGGTATAAATAGTTCGTCTTAGAGACTAAGGGGCCATTAACCAAACGCTTACTAAGTTACATTACCTTACCTGGATGAATAAGATAAGGACAAAAAATCTTACCCGGTAAGAACGATACAAGGACAATGAGTCTTATCCGGTAAATGAGAGCGACAACTCTTACCACGGTAAATGCTTGCTAGGGAAATTATTGCATACGATATCGTTTTGGTGGACTAAAATCTTACCCGGTAAGTAAATAATAGTGTTAAATTTTACCGTTAAACACTTGACGTATAAGTGTTTGGTAAACGACTCTTAAATCTAAAATTTTGAGCAAACCACATGACCACCGGCTAGGAGTGCTCAAAAATCCGACCAACCTGATCAACCCAACTCAATCCAACACGAAATAACTCAACACGAAGCAACCCGATATCTAATCGAGTTGTAAAATTGTCAAACCGCAGGTATTGGGTTGATATTGGGTTACTATTATTTGAACCCAACCCAACCCGATGAACTCGATATCCTTTTATTTCTTGGATTTAATATGATTGTTGAATTTGTATTAATATATACATTAGATAATTACACTATCATGTATGCTCTTCATATATATGTAATTGAGAAAATTAACTGAATGTGATATACGTAAAAAGTATGGATAAGTTGTACCAAATGATAGGTGATGAAAAAGAAACTATGAGTAGAGAAATAAACATATTCTAGATTAGAAGAATATTTTAATGTACCAAAGTATCAACCCGACCAACCCGTACGGGTTGGGTTGCACTTTGGTTCGGGTTGGATTGAGTTAAGATTTTTCAAACCGCAAACATTAGGTTAGGTTGTTCAAATGTCTTCAACCCGATCAACCCAACCCGTGAACACCCCTACCATCGGCTATGTTTCCATTTTATATGATGTGTTTTCACGTGAATAACATAAAATCAATATAGAAACAGTAGATTTTGCATAACTGCTATTTATATACAACAATTACAGAAATAACTACTACGAACTCGTACAAAATATCAAGATATTAAGTAAACGATAAAAATGGTGGATCAGTAAACATGATAACCATGATCAGAACTATCAATATCCGAGTTACTAGAAGATTCACGACTATAATTCTTAACAAAATGCAGTTCATCAACGCGACTATTGACGCTACCATTCGGCGATCCAGCCTTCATCTTCTTCTTCTCGTTTCTTCTCCGCCATTCTTGTTTTCTCGACCACTGTTTCACCAACAAAACGCTTAACCCTGAAAGCACCACCAGCATGCATCCAACCCCAATCACCATCAATTCAATCGTCACCCACCGTGATCCTGAACCTTCCGGCAAAATGGTCCAAATTCCGGCAATAAAGGCCGACGCCATGAACATGGTCGACACCCACATGATTTTATGTGTAGCTACCAACACTCTCATCATCGATTTCCTTCGAAAGGGAATCACACTCACAAGAACATTAACGATTCCTAAAGATAAGAACAATGCCATAATGTTGCAGACAAGAAACACCTTAAACGGAGATTTTGTTCCCATTGTTGCCTTGCCGGAATCTTGATGAAATCCTCCGGGAGGGTTTAATCCGGCTGAGAACGTGACGGTTGCTATTAGAACTGCGACGACTGTTATGGTGTTTCTAGCGTTTCGGAGGCCTTCGTTTTGAAGTTCGATTTGTTTCGACCGTTTCCTTTTGTAACGACGGTAGTGTTGAGTTGGAGAGTCGATGTTATTGTGTTGTTTTCTTGAACGTGTGATCATAAAATGGTGTTCTTGGATATCTCGAGAGGTTCGAGGCAATTGGTGGCATGTTTTTGCTCCATGTTCTAAGAGGGCTGGAACGATTTGGAGAGCAGCGGAGTTGCTGCCATCGGATTCGACAACATCGAGAGCTGTATGGCCTTTACGATTGATCGCATTTACATCCACTCCACGTTTAAGTAGATATGTCACCACCTGTGTAAGTAAATATCAGATACAACTCAATAACTATAAAAAGGGAAGGATTAACACAGCGGCAGATTCAAGATTTAAAGGCTCATAAAGTCGTCCGACATGTGTGGTAATAATTTAAAAAGAGGTAGATAATTACCGTAGTGAGTTTTGCGACTGTTGCTAAGTGTAACACGGTGTTTCCATCATTGTCTTGAACGTTGATGAGCTCAGTGACATTGAGGGTTTCCATTAAGTACCTTAAAGCGTCAAACTGGTTGTACTTAACTGCCAAATGAAGAACGGTTTCGCCATGGCTGGTGACAATATCAACCGATTCACGGCTCGAGGAGGTTATCTCACCGATGATTCCGACTCTCCCTTTCATGGATGCCCAATGTAGAGGTGTCCAACCATTGTGATCTTGGAGGCAAGATAGGTCTTGATCCAAATCTAGAAGCTCCCTTATTGTATCTATTTGGCCTTTGCTACAAGCCAAATGCAAAGGGGAGTATCCTTGTGAAGTAGCTTTTCTTGCAAACTCTTGCCTCACCTTGATTATTTCCTTCACTATTTCTACAAATAGACCAAATCAGATCTAAAAATATTGAAATAAGTTTATAAGACGTTTTTCGAGCATTTTAAGAAGTTTTTTACAACATTACTTGAAAATGAAATATCGTATCAATTATTTTATAAAACATTTTTGAAAAGTGTCATATATATATATATATATATATATTTATATATATATTAACACATACTTTTATAAGACATTTGTGTTTATACGACATTTTTTTAATTATATTTAACTGATTTATTCTTGTACACCATAAACGACATGCATCTTGTAGAGATAATTTAAATTCTTATAATAAAATGCATTCTTGTATGATAGGTTAGATTATTATTTCAATAAATATTATATTATTAAAGTCTTAATAGACGACAAATAGGGGACTTCATAAGTCTAAGTAAACGCATAAGGTCATGTTTTTGGTTTTTATGTGATAGTGGTGATTAATCGATTAAGACAAAATATCTCATTAAAAAAAAAAAAAGCAAGCAGGAAATTAAAGCTTAATAGCGTGTGAATGGAATAAGTCGTCGACTCGTACCCATGCGCCAATAATTGCCATATCACGACTTATACCTATATATGTTTAGAATTATTAATAATTATGATTTAAACATTCCACAATAGGATTAGATTCACGTGAGACCAAGAGTTTTTCGTGAGACCCGTAAGACCAATTTATGTTCATTGATCAACTTTATAAGTTAATGATCTAATGATCTAAATTGCACAGTGGCAATTTTGTGATTATTGAGAAGTCTCGTGGCATTTATGAATGTTTAGATTTTCATATTGTAGATTTAATCCAAGGGTTAAGAATTGGTCTTACGGGTCTCACGAAAAACCATTGGTCTTGCATGATCCCAAGTCCACATAGGGTTGGGTTCACGTGAGACCAGCTTGTTTTTGTGAGACCCGTGAGACCACATTTTTACACTTGAAACTTCACAGCAAAAACACTGTGAAGGTTAAAAAAAGTCGAACATTCACAACAAAAATACTGTGAAGGTTAAAAAAATCACTTTCACAGCATTTGGCTGTGAAGTTTCAAGTGTAAAAATGTGGTCTCATGGGTCTCACGAAAACAAGCTGGTCTCACATGATCTCAAGTCCACACACACACACACACACACACACACACATATATATATATATAGGGAGAGAGAATTAAATTAGAACAAGCTCAAAGTCGTGTGGATTACATATGATTTTATGCGATTTTAGTGTAAAATCAGTTGTGATTTGATTGTTTTTTTGTTTTTTTATTTTGTTATGTTGTTCTCATATGAACTTGAATATATTTATACTATATTATAAAACATTTTATAAAAAACTCTTAACAACCATTTTTTATGGATCAAATATTGTTTATTGATGCACATTACTTAAAATTCAAGATTACAAGTAAATTATCTATAAGTACAACTTATTGAAACTTCATTTTAAATTCGTGTAACTAACAAGAGATAAATATAATTAAATACATGAGAAACATCTCATTTTGAATATAAAAAATCTAAAATATAATTAGGACAATTAGTGAGTTCTAACATAACACTTAATTATTATAGTTGTAAAAGATTGTATATTAAAACGAAAATAGATTACTTTGTTATTAAATCTAAATTAAATTATAATAAAAAAATTAAATTAAAGAAACTATACAAAAAACGTGAACTTTTAAATAGTTAATTTGATACTAATATCGATATATTTTTTCAAATTTTTATGAGATATTAGAATTTATATTTTATTCAAACATAAAAACATTATTACCGCTTTATCAAAACTATATAAAACCGTGTTATAATATTAACAGAGATAAAAAATAAAAATCCTTCTAGTGTATATATATATATATATATATATATATATATATATATATATATATATATATAAACTTACAATTTTATTCAAATTTTTATTGACATTTTGAATTTACAGGTAACACATGTTATATTTAAGGGTTTTTAATTGTAGTGAATAAAAACATACTAACATTCAAATGCTCAAAAACAACATATAAAGTTATGATATTTAATATTCAATATATTAAAAATAAAAAACTAATAAATCAATAAATAAGTTGGGATCATGGTACTACCTTGATATGGGACTTCCCATACCATTACCAACCAAGGTTTCATAAATTGGTACGGTATGGTACTACCACCCAAGTATAATTGATACAGATTAAATCGGTATCTATTTAATTGGTACGATTGATACATTTGTTGATCGTTTTGGTTTGATACAAAGTTGTCACCCCTACTAATTACTTATTTGACTAATTCAGTTTGTGGTTATATTATATTGTTAATATTCTAATATTTAATTGCATTAGATATTTATAGAGTAAACTCTAATTTTGGTCCTTGAGCTTTAGTGAAATCTTTAAAAGTGGGATATGAACTTTGATATGTATGGAAATCGTTCTTGTTATTTTCATTTTGCTCTAAAAGTGGTCCCTGATCACTAATCCTATTAATAATCTCGGTTAGAGTGAGGGATTATTTAGTCTTTTTTTTACCTATTTTCATAAATATCTTTTTAAAAAATTGATATATTGTTTTTTAAATTTATATATTAATTTAAATTTAAATTTTTTTAATTTATACATTAATTGATANTATATAAACTTACAAATATAAGATATGTTTTAATTATGGAGGTTTAGCGATTGTTTGATTGTATTTCATTAAATCACGTATGAATAATATGTCTATATGGATTAATCTAGCTATCTATATAGTTTGGAAAAGTTCTTGTTTGAAATAGTTTTTACAGATGAAATAACCCTTTTTTTTAATTAAAAAGGGTTTCAACTTTTTACATAAAGCTCTTTCTTACAAACTTATTGAGTAATTTATTTTTTATATTCACTACGAAACAATTAATTATAATTGATCAAATATACTATGAATTTCATTAATCTCAATAAATTCTTAACAAATAATTAAGCCTTTACATTAATCATGCATTATTCTGATTTTGTTCCATTAGTTTTATAAACTTCTAAATTGTCAAAGAGTGAATGTATTCATTCAAGATAAAAGTTTTTTGTGTCGATTAATATGTCTGTATTATTATAAAAGTTTTTATTTGGTAGGGTTTTTTAACAGGAAGGAGACAGATTTAGAAAAAAAAAACAACTTAACTTTTTGTATAAAGCTTCCCTCTAAAAACTTATTGAACAAGTTATTTTGTCAAAAAATCATATAATAAACTCTGAATCTCATAAGCTTGTTACACTGGTAACAAATAGAAGCTAATAATACCTGTGTGTCCAGCAGCAGCAGCAACATGGATAGAACAAACAAAAGCATCGAGTTCATGCATCAGAAGCCATTGAAACTCTATCAAATGCTTCACCACTTCCATCCTCCCTCTCTCACACGCCACAAAAAACACACTCTCACCTCTGCAATTCACTTTTCCGACCACCCCTTCATCCACCGCTATTAACACCTTCATCATCTCCACCTGACCTTCTCTGCAAGCCTCATGCAACGGCGTCTCCAGGTCCACGTTCTCCGCCAAAACCATTTCCGGACACAATCTCAATATCTCCGAAGCCAATTCAAGGTGCCCGAATCGAGCCGCTAAGTGTAACACAGTGTTCAAAGACTCCAGCACTCTCTCTGTGATCAGGGTTTCGTTTTCTCGAACGAGTTTGAGGAAGGTGATGAGATCACCCTTTAGAACAGACTCGTAGAGGAGACGGTTCATGGTGGTTTTATATTGAGGTTGTGTGGAGTAAGCAGTAAGCATTCAACAATGGCGGATGAGGGTTTAAATATGACATTTGCTGAAGGTTTTATGAAGAAGATGATGGAAGTAGGGTTGTCTTCCGCTATGTGTATTTCCTGGAAATGTTGCCTTTGGAAATTAAGGGAAACGCGGTGGTTTTGGTGGCGTCAGTGTTTGCTTTTTCCAGAGTTGTTTTGGTTAATTGCAGAGGGATGATGGTACCAAAGAGTTGTAATTCATGCATAAAGCATTGTACTTTAATATGGATTGTGATGATTTGGATATATCAAATATCAATGTGTTGTCTAGAAAGAGATTTTAACGGTTTTTGTATTTATAAATGCAACAAATTTTTTTATGTCCCGACTAATCTCGATAAATTATGACTATAAAAAATCAATTTTGATAAAATTATTGTGTATATTTTTGTTTTTATTTATATTAAAATAAATGTTTACTTTCTAGTTTTGTCGGATTATGACATAGAAGTCTCACTCTAATTAATAGTAACAGTTTGAGCAAACTATGATTTTTTCCGTATGATTTGTTATAATTTTGATTCTAGTCCTTATAGTTTAAACTTATTGTTATTTTCGTTCATGGACTAATTCTTATCTTTAAATATAAAGGATCAAAACAGTAAAAAACTGTAAATCAAAAAAACTAAAAATAACAATACCATAAGGATGAAAAACGAATAAGTTAATCAAAAAGACTAAAAATAAGTTATGATCCTAATTTCTTACAACTTTTTACTAGATAAGAGACTATTATTTTTATGACTCCGTCTTCTTTAATATGACGCTCGTTTTCCGAATATTGTAAGTAGATTGTGCGTAAGTACAACTTATTAAAGTTCAATATCTCGTGTAACTAAATGCAGATAAACATAATCAAATACAAGATAAACACATCATTTTAAATATAAAAAATCTAAAATATAATTAGGATAATCATTGAGTTCTAATATAATACTTAATTATTATCTATTAAAATGTTTATATTATTAAACCAAAAATAAATTATTTCGTTATTAAATTATAATAAAAAAATAAATTACATAAAATTGAGAACTTTTAAATAGTTGATTTGATATTAGTATTGATATAATTTTTTTAAAATTTTTATGATATCTTCAAATTTATATTTTATTCAAAAATTAAATCATTAATGTTTTCTTAAAAACACATAAAATCTTATTATATCATCAACAGAGATAAATAATAAAATAAAATATTATAACAAGATGTATCTTGCTGCATTGTACAAATACTTTTCTAATAATAATAAAAATAAATAAATTGTACCTCTGAAGTTTTTTCAATGCATGCAGTAATAAAAGGGGGAAGATTTTCTGAGGAAAAAGGAATTTGTACATTATTGACCTTTTAAATCAAACTTTTAGTTGACTAATAAAATTAATTTATGTTTATACATTTAAACTCACTACTTTTTTTATATACAATAAATATAAATAACATCAAATGTTATAAAATATTAGACCTTAACAGATTAAACTTGAGATCAAGTGAGACCAGATTGTTTTCATGAGACTCGTGAGACCACTTCTTTACACTTGAAACTTTACAGCAAAATTGTGAAGGTAATTTTCACAGTGTTTTTATTGTGAATGTTCGACTTTTTTTTACCTTCACAACATTTTGCTGTAAAGTTTCACGTGTAAAAAAACGGTTCATGGATCTCACAGAAATAAGCTGATCTCACATGAATCTAACCCTAACAGATCATATAGGTTTATTCAAAATTAGAGTTGGACTTGGAGAACTTGCCAAGAAATTTGTACTATTTTGGTTTGTTTCAGCAGCAGTTTCTTTGTACTATATAGGAAGAAAAAATTCTTTCCATTTTGAATTTAGCAATTTAAATGATTTATTTATTCGTTTCAATAAGTTTAAAAATTAATTTATTAATAAAAAAGTAAACGGTTAATTATCTAAAACATATAATCGCTTTTTTAACTTTTTGGACTTTTGACTTAAGATATAAATCAATTTAAATAGTACACTTAATAGAAATAGTCATTTTTAGGCTTTTGATTCATCTCTTAGCTATTTTTCTTCCTGAATTGCAAAAATATTATTACCGCCACACTTGACGCCTCCTCAATTAATGAAAGGGTCAAAATATAAAAAAAAAAGTTTTTGAACATGATCCGCAAGTGCACGAACCAAATCTGTAAATAAGATAAAGGTTTGCAAGTGGTTGAGACTAATTTACAGATTCCGTCCCCAGTTCATAAACTTTATTTTTTTTACACTTTAATTCCTTCGTGAATTGAGGAGTTGTTACTTGTAAAGATAATTACATTTTTAAAATATCGTGAGAAAAATGGCTAAAAAATGAATAAAAAACATGAAAATTGATATTTTAATTAATTTTTTATTTAAATAATATGGCTATTAATTAAAAAAAAAAGTCAACGGAGTCGGAGGAGCAAAGAAATGGGCCACAAAGTATACGTTTGTAAGGCTGAGGATGACAATGGGCCACATGGTTTCATTTGGGAAGTCGACCATTTTAATTAATTTCTATATTTTTCCTATTATATATGTAATTAATTAATCTGTTTAATATGAAAAATAAAATAAAACATTTTAACACGAGTGAATTTTTAAGAAATATGATCCAAACTGTAAATATTATGTTTAAAATCCATTAAAATTAATATTTTTTTATGGAATTCTGATAACTGATTATATTTCAATATAAAAAAATATGATCAATGTTGACATTAATGAAAGTATACGTTCACTTTTTCTTTGTCATCAATGAAATTATCCGTGTTGTCTTTTACTATCTACTTCTCAAAAGCTTCATCGATATTGACGATAATAGCCATCCAAAACCGAGTAGATTCATAATTCTTAACGAAACCTCCAAATTGTTCTGGACATTATGGGTAATTACTTAGGTTAACGATGATAGTTGAGAGGTGATCGATAATGCTCAATGCAGTTTGTTTTGCATCAAGGAGAATCAATCCGATTGTCATTCAGTAGTGGTAGTTTGATGGAGCTCGATCGATAAGAACTCAGTGAACTTTGTTTTTGCTTTTGAATTCAAACTTTTTGACGTTATTTTCCTACATACAGGTTCAAATGTCGATGCATTTGTTTCTTACAATAGTGGTTGGGATGCGAGCGACGATTGTTGGATTTTCAAGGATGTCATATTCTTACGACTAATTAACTGACATTTTAACAATTTGAAGAGATTAGAGTCAATAATATGAAGTATGATCTTAAATAGACAATTCTTTACATAATTGACTGACTGCCAATTTAGAAATGTGAAGTAATATGGGCTTTTGAACCCCAGTTCCAAAAGCTTATTGGGGCATTTGGAGCTTCAAGTATATGTCAGGAATGTACTAAAGACTATAACTGAACTTTACTAAGTATGTCTAATTACTATGAATCTGCTATCAGACATTATAAAATACCTGCATGCATTCATCATCGATCCTATAAACCAACTAACAGTAATGACATAATTTTTTGATAAAAGACCTTATCAACCCTGTTGCACGTGCGTTATTGAGATTTCAATTAGAAAATAAGCGAGAAATTTCGATGAAGGGGGTTTAGTGTTCGAATTTAAAACTCTCGGAGACATGGGATTATATAAAGGAGCTTTAAACGTTAAAAGGGTATTTTAGGAATTTTACAATTTTATAAGATATTTGTCAATAATGTCGAAATCAAAATTAAAAATTTCTCTTTAAAAATGGAATATTGTTAGACGGAGGATTTCCTTTCTTTCCTATTTATGGGAAAGAAAAAGCAAAGTTTGCATCATAAAGAATTTTCAACAAAAATGGAAAATATGCAAATTAAGGAGATTTTTGTATAGAGGTTAATTTGAATAAATCTATGAAATCATGATCCAAAATAAGAAATGAGGAATTAAGGAATATTTTAAACAAAGTTGGGTTCACGTGAGATCAACCTATTTTTGTGAGATTCACGAGACATTTTTTTTAACACTTGAAACTTTACAGTAAAACGATGTGAAGGTAAAAAAAAAATTGAACCTTCACAACATTTTGCTGTGAAGTTTTAATTGTAAAAAAATGGTCTAACGAGTTTCACAAAAACAAACCGGTCTTACATGATCCCAAATCTTTTAAATATTTGTATAAATCTCCAAAATCTAGAGAAAATATAATCATTAATTCGTAAATTTTATTTTTAAAATAACGTTTTATAGAAAGTTTGTTGGTATTAAATGAATTTAATAATATAATTAATTTTAAAAAATTAAAATTTAATGTAATGTTTTTTTTTAAATTTAACTTTTGCCTTTTTTTTTTTTTTTTTAATTTTAAAAGTTACAGAAAATAGGTTAGAAAGTAAAACGGTTTGGGGTAAAGTAAATAAAAGAGTATATTACAAATTTGCTCCTTAATATATGTAGGTTTTTTATAGAATTGAGCCTTAGATTTTATTTATTACATAAAACACTTGGAGGTATTCATTTTTCACTGTTTTGGTCCTTAGACCAAACGGCCGTTAAAGGGGTCTGTTAACCTCAGGGACAAAACAAACCTTCCGTCAAGAACCAAAACATCAAAGAACCAACCAACCACCACCAACTTATTTCCCCATCTGTTTCATGAACCAGAATCACAATAAGATTTACGTGTTCAGTATCAGACTCCACCATTGCCACAATGAAACTAAAAAACTAGAGCTCAGATTCAGATTTGGGGTTATCTTTTGGTTTTAATTTAGGTTTCAAGGTTTGTTCATAATATTAGGTGGGAGAGTTGATACAACGGGGAAGGGGTTCACTGGCAGTTCGTCGGGGAAGACAAGCATGAGGTTCGCCAGAGAAGACATGAAGGTTTTGATCGGCGGTAAGCCGAAGAAGACATGGAGGTCTCATGGTGGTTCACCTGATTGGTGTTTTAGGAAAAAAGATAAAAAGACAGATTCAAAACACCCTTAACAGAATGATAGACAATTGTTTAGTACATTGACCAAAACCATTAAAAACGGCATACCTTCATGTAATTTTTGTAATAATCAAAGTATAGAGACTAATTTTGTAAAAATCCACATACTATAAGGACCAAATCTATAATTTCTTGTAAATATAACAAAAAGGTTAGAAGATGGTTGAAGTATAGAAGCATTTGAGTCGAGTGCGTAAAAGAATCATGCATCATTTTCCAATCAAGCTAACAGTAAAAAAGTAATACAAAGCCCTCTGCCGTGCCGCCATTGCAACATCTGGCATAAAACCTCGAGCGTCCTCCAAATTCTTCAACCACGTTTCTCTCCCAGGTAATTAATTCAAATTTTCAATCGTCAATGCATTTATTTCCGTTATCGATTTCTGTGTTTCAAAGCGCTTTGATCAAGACGAGCACATATGAAGGCAATTATACTTTGTATTTTCTGTACCTGTGTTTGATTGAATCACATAATCAGTTTTCCTTCATCCTTTTGATTTGTTGATCGAGGAAATTTCCATCGTTTGCAGGTTTTCGGATTACGTTTATTTGAATTTTGTGTTTTGGATTCTGATCTAGTACCTTTTTCCCGTGGTTTTTTGTTTTTGTTTGGAATAGCGTGTGCATGTTGCTTTGGCGAGTTGGAGGTTGGTTGCCTAATGATCGGAATACTGTTGATTAGTAAGAATCGAGTAAGTTGTTCATGCTCATTCTCTGTTTAGGCTATTCAATTGATGGTTTGAATTTTTGGTTTATTCAATCTAAAGGCAATTGAAGTTTTCTGGTCGACGCAATTGAACACAACCAGTTTGATGCCTAGTTTTTTTTTTTTTTACTCAGTTTGTCCCAAATCAGACCTACGATTTGGTTCATACATACTGCTTCTTAAATGACAGATTATGTTTTCTGATGCAATATTAAACACCAACCGCATCTTAATTAGCATGTAATACTTTGTATATACATCATTTTAGCTGGCAATATTTTTCTCAATTATATTACAATTATAAGAGAAAAAGGTAACCCATTTTACACTCAAACTTGATATTGATGATCTTTTATTATAAAATGAAGGGAGTAATAGTTATTTATTTGTTGTTTGGATGTCTCCATCTTTATGAGACGTTGAGAACGATAGATGGTTATGGACTTTTGTCAAGAAATCTAACGGGGTTATGACATATTCTGGTTTAAGTTAAGGTTTAGTTATATTGAGACACATGAACAATCTTTCTCCATTAAGCAGTTTCTGTAACCTAAGCTTCTTCTATGAATGTTTAAAAGTGGTCTTCTTTATTGGCTTTATTATCATATTTTGTATTTCATGTCCACATATTAATATTGTTTTATCTGATGCACTTGTTGAGAAGTTTGAGTATGAGTTACTTATGAGATCAAGCAAATCTGATAAAACAAATGGCAATTTTGTAGCGGTGGTAGGATACGCGTGCTCCGAGTACCGGTAGGATAGTGCTTAACAGCAATGGGTCATGAAATTCAGTATATATTGGAAAGCAAGAGATTAGTGTGGCTAGTGGCAGTGGTATTTGCTGTGGTTATATTGTTCCAGTACTTTGAATTTCCATATGGTGATGTTGCATCGTCCTTATTTTCTGCCGGCAGGGCTCAACCACCGGTAAGTGGAAGCTACCCACCTCAAGCTTCGCCTCAAATTCCAAAACCATTAGGTAACATTACCCGATTTGATGGCTCTAATTATACAAGGCCTGTTGATGAGATGGTTGATAATGCTATAGACAAGGGTAATGATGTAGGCATTGAAAATGATTTTGAATCAGAAAGGGATGGAGATACAGATGAATTCACAAGAACAGATGATGGTCATGGTGTCTCTGGAGATCAGATAGAAGAAATCGAAGGTTTGGCACCTGAGAAGGTCAGACAATTTAATGGGGACTTGTCTACCAATAATGTTAACAGCTCAACCTTACAAGAAAAGGTTACAGGTGCTGCAAGTCCAATTACTCCGTTTCTATTATCACCAGCAAGTTCACCGGATTCTTTAACATCCAAAACAACAGTTGATGCTACAGCGATTGCTCCTTCAACAGCTTTGGATAACAGCACATCCAAACCAAACATAGTTTCACCAAATTCAGCCCCCAACTTCAAGGAGCCTGTGACATCACTGAAGAACCCTAATCTGCCAGCTAATGATTCATCTATGAAGGAAGTTCCTCTGGTGAAAGAAAATCATGAGACGCCAATGGGGGACGTAGTGACAGTCTCGGATATGCATGACATTTTACTTCATAATCGTGCTTCAGTTCGTTCTATGGTATGCTAGTTCTCAATTCTTCTCGTGACAATGAGTTCGTGCGTTTGGTACTGGACCGGACTGACATGAGAGAGATAAGAGGGTGAAAGAATTGGGGAAGGTTTTAAGGTTTACTTGGATAGTGTAGTAATATACCTATCTTGTGCCATCTTCCTAATTTTTATTCCATCTATTTTGATGGGACAAAAGAACTACATTTTTGTCCCACTCAATCCTGTCCTGTCCCGGTCTAATTGTCACGCCAAATGTGGGACACCTGTTTTTGTTTTGCCCTGTCCTGAGTACCTAATGACATTTATGGGTATGCTTGTTTTTGTTGCTCAAATATTAAACCAACTCTGTCTTGTAGAAACCACTTTGGTCTTCAATGGTTGATCAAGAATTACTAGATGCAAAATTACAGATTGAGAATGCTCCAGCCAATGACAATGACCATGCACTTTATCCTCCTCTGTATCGTAATGTTTCAAGGTTTAAGAGGTGAGCAAAACTTGACATTTTGTCAAAAAATTGGATAAAGTCTAATTTTCTATTCTGTATAGGAAGACTTTGTGTTACTGTATCGTATTATGCAATGCAGGAGCTATGAATTGATGGAAAAGACTCTCAAGGTTTACGTTTACAAGGAGGGCGCAAAACCCATATTCCACCAGCCACAGGTGGTACTTAGCGGAATTTATGCATCTGAAGGATGGTTCATGAAGCATATGAAAGAAAACAAACATTTTGTTACCAATAACCCCAAACAAGCCCATCTATTTTATATTCCTTTTAGCTCTCGGATGTTGGAAGAAAAGTTATACGTGGTCGGGTCTGGCAGTCGTGACAACTTGGTACAGCACTTGAAGGACTACATTCACTTGATAGCGGAGAGATACGATTCCTGGAACAGAACTGGTGGGTCAGATCATTTTCTTGTTGCTTGTCATGACTGGGTAAGCCATATGATCCTCCCCATAACCCATATTTACAGCAGTCACTGCACTAAAATGGGTATTATATGACATCAAATAGTCTAAATGTCCTAATGAATTCCTTACATGACTTGATGTTTGGTTGATTAACCTGCACAAACAACTTTATCCATAAAGTTGTTTGTGCATTTTAATCTGTCTTTATAGATTGGGAAGGTTTTTGTTTCAAATGGTTTTTTGCATAGATGGAAGGAGCGCGCTTTTTAGTTGGGAGTGACAAGTTTGGAAAGAACTTGGTTTTTTGCATAAGCTCCCTTAGAAGCTTATTGAAAGAGTCGCTTTATATATTATCAAGCCACTATGAAACAGACATGTATGGCTGACTGAATAAGCTGTGATACCCATTAAGCTTATTAAGCTGCTAACAAACAGACTCTTAAGTTTATAAAACCAAATAAATGTGCATCTTATGTAAAAATGTTACAATAGAATGATAAAAGACATATTTGGGTATCCTAACAAATTTGCAGGATACTTTTGATACAAAAGTGTTATATTACCTTTTTATAGGAAACTTTTAAATAAAGTGTATGAACACGTTTTTATATGGGATCCTCATTTTGATAATACATTATTTCAAACAGAGTTACATAAGGACTAATAGGACACTTTAATTCAAAAGTGTTCTAAAAACTTGTTATTTGCCCAAAATAGTCCTGTTAACTTATTGCAACACCTTTACATATAACACAATTCTTTGATGCTATAAACTTAAGTCTTATAAACAGTTTATTAGAACATCTAGCTCATTCTATATTTGTGATTCCTGTTTTAGTTAAGTTATTCTCTCAAATTGTTCGGGTTCTATTCCCAAACCAATGAGCATATTATTGGTGCATTTTGAAGCCATTTCTCTTTGGTATCCTTAAGAATTTGCTTTTCGAGTAATGCATGTATAACCGACGGCAATCTTATAATTTCAGGCGACAGACGAAACAAAAAAATCTATGAATAGTTGCATAAGGGCTCTATGCAATTCGGATGTCAAAAAAGAAGGTTTTGAATTAGGAAAAGACGTATCCCTCCCTGAAACATACGTTCGCTCCCCTCAAAACCCGTTACGTGAACTTGGAGGCAAACCCCCTTCCCAACGCTCGTTTCTTGCTTTCTTTGCAGGCCAAATGCACGGCGATGTCCGCAGAATTCTCTTGCACTATTGGGAAAACAAAGATCCCGACATGAAAATATTTGGGAAACTAAAGAAATCTAAAAACAACAGAAATTATATCCAATACATGAAGAGTAGCAAATACTGTATTTGTGCTAAAGGCTATGAAGTCAACAGTCCTAGAGTTGTGGAAGCCATTTTCCACGAATGCGTTCCGGTCATCATTTCTGACAACTTCGTCCCACCGTTCTTCGAGATCCTGAACTGGGAGTCGTTTGCGGTTTTCGTTCTGGAGAAAGATATCCCGAATTTAAAGAAGATTCTTGTCTCGATATCGGAAAGGAGGTATCTGGTGATGCAACAGAGAGTTAAGAAGGTACAACAACATTTTCTATGGCATGTTAAGCCTGTTAAGTATGATATTTTCCATATGATATTGCACTCAATATGGTACAATCGAGTTTTTAGAGTAGACCCCATTAATTAGTTAGAGTGAAATAAAGCTTTATGAATCTTTGTGACCGCATTTAGTTGATGTGAATAGAGATTTTTTTTACCAATTTCGGAATAAGATATTCTGTATCGTTTAATTTAAGGACTTTTCGAGTAGTTTGAGTGTGATGGGATCGTAAAAGAGTTATTTTAGTCGAAATATTTAGCGGGATTATACCTATAGTGAAATTCAGTTGATTAAAATTAATCAATTACGTTAAGAATATGGTATAGTATCATGTTTTTTATCCATATTTACGGGTTTGTTTTAGTCGTACCAAATATTTTATGAAATACCAAAGTCAAAAGATTACCAGTGACCCAACCTATAAAATAGTGTTAAGTTTTCTATTAATAATTTTAGAAATTTTTTTCAAACTGTTCTGTTTTTCAAATAAAAAAATAAAAGTCAAAAAAAAAAATATATATATATATATATATATATATTCAATTCGAGATTCCAACATTAAACATTTTTTTTTGAAAATATTTCATAAAATGATAAAAAAAAAACCATTTAATTCTAAAAGCATCTCCGACGTCTCTTCCAGACCGATAAAAAGATTTTATAGAAGAAAAGAGATAACTTTTTAATTAATCAAAAGGGCCCCATATTTAAACAACTTTATTAGTAAGGATTATAAAAGAGAAAATCACATAAATAAGCCGTGCTCGAAAACCCGATGTTTATTCGAGTTGTAAAAATTTTAAACCGTAGGTATTGGGTTGAAATTGATTTACCCAACCCAATGAACTAGATATCCTTTTATTTTTTGGATTTAATATGATTGTTGGATTTCTATTAATATTACATTAGACAATTACACTATTACGTACGCGCTTCATATACACATATTTTTAATATATTCAGATCTCTATATAACTCATTCGTATATATGTTCAATAACTTTGAACAAATATATGTAAATTGAAAAAATTAACTAAGTGTGATATACGTAAGAAGTATGGATAAGTTGTATCAAATGGTTGATGATAGAAAATGAAGTATGAGTAGAGAAATAACATATTCAAGGTTAGAAGATTATTTTAATGTACCAAAGTATCAACATGACCAACCCGTACGATTTGGGTGGGGTTGGGTTGAGTTAAGATTTTTCAAACTTTGCAAGCATTGGGTTGGATTGTTCAATTGTATTCAACCTGATCAACCTAACTCATGAGCACCCCAACATAAATAACCAAAATTACATAAAAGAATTACTTTTGTTATGTATTTATCAAAATAAATGGTAATTTCAACAAACAAATTTGTCAACGGGCGAATTTTTGATTTTGTCATAAGATGAGTCCCACATCTCATAAAAAGTCAAGAAATTCTCGGTATTTCTCCAAAAACCCTTGGTGTTAGCGAAATACATGGTATTTTGGCCAGATGGATGGGGATATTTTTGACTTTTTTATAGCATGTGGGACTTGTTTTATAACAAAATCAAAAATTCATCAATTGGTGAATTTGATTCATGTAGTTAACCATCTAGGTGAAAAAACGTGTGAGAAACAGAGTTAATGTGGAAAAACGTAAATCACTTTTAGTCTCTTGTCCACTTATAAATTGCGTCTCTCACAGGGATTGATCCGATGCATCCAAAAGTGGAGATCTCTTCTTACACTTCTCATTAACTCTACTTTTCACAGGAATCCAATCCTAACTATCTATTTGGGTAAATACATAAAAAATGGCTGTTTTGTTATTTATTTTAATCTTTCATGATTTAAAATTAAGGGTTGGGTTCCGGTCAAAAAAGAGAAGCGTAAGAAGGGATTTTCACCATTGAATGCACATTAGAATGAGACACACTAGACCAATCTCTATATGAAGCGCAATTCATGAGTAAGTTTGAAATTAAAGTTGATCAATGGTCCATATCTTCTTATGCTTATTACCTTAACTTTGTTTCTCACACGATCCTTCACCTTAAAATTAATACCGTTAATTGCACCTTTTTATTTTATTATTTGAAAAAATAAACCACTTTTTAACCATGTCAAATAATTTTTTTTTCTTTCTAAATTATAAAATTTATATTTTTCTTTTAGCGGTGGTTTTTATATTCTTTATTTCATATTCACAGATGAACATGAGCAAGCTCCTAAGTTTAACCATGGCGTCCCTTCGTCACAGGTAGTATCCCACGTACTTCAATTCATTATCTAACTATTCCAATTGTTTATTGTTTATTGTTTATTTCCTATTCCCGATTGCTTTAAACAAACCAAATGATTATTCAAATCATCTCTCATCTTTCCCTTCAATTATTTAACTTGTTGCACTGAATAACAGAAAAACCGATCTTCCATGGACACTCTACAAGATTAGCTCCATTTTGTCTCTCCTTGTTTATAATCTGGTGATTTCCAGTTACAGGTGCTATTCATATCCTCGATTATTAGGGTAAATTAGCTCACTGATAGTGTAATTTCAGTTCCACGATTTGAATTTGGTTTTTTAGAGTATCTAGGTTTTTTTTAGTAATTTGTGATTGAATATGTGTTATTTTGTTTGTAATTAGTTTCAAAGTTCATTGTTTTTAGCAATTTATTCTCGAAGAGTTTAAAATCCATATCAAGTTGGAACTTTGAAGTGTTAATTAACCTGCTTCAGATTCAAATGGGTTCGAGCCAAAAACACAACCTCTTCGCAGATATCTGGCAAAATATTGCATATATAGGCTTCTGTCCCCAAATCTTGCAAGTTCATATTGCTTGACCCTTTTTTTGACAATGATGAATGACCTCACATATTTCACCTCTTTGCTTCTATTAGTCTAGGCTATGCCTAGACTAATCCTGGTAAACTGTGACCGCAAGAAATCAACCTTGATAAACTCAGAGGCTATAATTGTTGTGTTCATCTGGAATCGAACCTGGGCAGATGAGATATTTCACTTCTATCCTTCCATAAATAGATTTGTTATTGTGCTTTCTTCAATGCACTTGTGGCTAAATTTAAGTAGTTATTACTTATTAGTAAACATCTTAAAGAATTTCTTGGCAATACTGCAGGGGTGGTATGGTCAGTGTCTTTGGAGGACAAGTTATTTCAGTGCTGTATACAAATGGGCCATATACTTCAGAAATTGTCATGCGTTGTGGGGGTGGTGTTTGCTGTTGTTATAGTATTTCAGTATTTTGAATTTCCATATGGTGATGTCATATCATCTTTATTTTCTGCTAGCAAGATTCAGATAACAGAAACTGGAAGCTACCCGCCTGAAAAGTCATACCCGTTTCCCCAAATATTAGCGGACATCCCCCATGGTGCTGAAGGTACAGAGCCTACTGATGTTCACGATAAGGGTATTGGGACTACATACAAGGGACATGATGCACACATCAGAAAGGATACAAGGAAAAAGGAATTGGATGATTCCATAGATTTGAGGGGGAATGGTGTATCAGGAAATCAGGTAGTAGAAAAGCAGAACTTTAAAGAACACAAGGCATCATTGAGAGGAATTGTCCCACTAGCCAATGTGTCATCTGTGAAAGAAGTCTCTTGTAAGAAGCAAAAGAGGAACGTAGTGTCAATTTCTGATATGTACAATATTTTAGTCCACAATCGTGCTTCTTCTCATTCAATGGTATGATGAATCCTGAAATTGGATTTTCAAAAATGATTATGTGAAATGGTGCTTTTAACATGAGTATCTTGAACTGGCAATTCTGATATTGTTCTTTTAACACGATTCCATCTTTGTTTATATAGAAACCACGGTGGCCTTCAAGAGCTGATCAACAATTACTAGAAGCAAAATTGCAAATTGGGAATGCTCAGTTCAATGAAGAAGATCATAACCTTTATCCTTCTGTGTTCCGTAATATTTCAATATTTAGGAGGTAAGCATACCTTAAAGTTAGTAATGAAACATGGATTTGCTTATATTGTTAATCATTTATCCAAATTATTGCTTTGTCTCTTTCGTTAGTGTCTTTGGTGGTTGATCCTACTAATAGTTCAAAAGGCAAATATGGCTTCTTAAACTTGCATTTTTGGTCTAAATGATCTGTGACCATAGGATATTATTCTGTCTGTCCCGTTAATTTTTAAAGAAATTATGTTAACCGGGTTGTGAGTTTTCTTATATTAATTGCAATTTTCCTTCTCGTTGGGGAAATTTCAACCTAACATTATCGATTTACCTATTGTTACAAGTTATTAATACTTTTAATTTCAGTTTATAAGATTTCTATAATTTTTATTAAAGGGTATTTTAAAATTTAGCTAATAGTCAAATACTTCTATTAATCCAAGTACATAGTTGAATCTTGCAATTTTGATTCATATGATTTTGGTTTTGGCTGCTATGTATCCTTTCTTGGCAAACTTTCAAGATAAAGTTACTTATTTACCCATTGTTCACTAGTTATTGATGGTGTCAGTTTAGTTCACAAGATTTACATATTTTATACAGGTTAGTTCACAAGATTTTCATAATTTGTAAAGGGTATTATATTTTGACTTCTAGTCAAATCACTTTTATTGAACTATGTATGTAAATTACCCTTGCATTTTTTGTTATTAAATGCAGGAGCTATGAATTAATGGAAAAGACTCTCAAGGTTTACATATACAAGGAGGGAGACAAGCCGATATTCAACCAGCCCGAGAGAGTTTTGAAGGGAATATATGCATCTGAGGGATGGTTTATGATGCAAATGAAAGCAAGCAAAAGATTTGTTACCCGGAAACCGAAAGAAGCCCATTTGTTCTACATTCCTTATAGCTCGAAAATGTTGAAAGCAACTCTATCCCCCAACTCTTATGATCGTGAGAGTGTGGTACCATACCTGAAGAACTACCTTGACATGATTTCAGGGAGATACAGTTTCTGGAATAGAACCAGTGGAGCAGACCATTTTCTTGTTGCCTGTCATGACTGGGTAAGTCACATCTTTCCTAAGCTCATTTAGGATAATTACTGAATTTCTTTCAAAATGTTCTATTTTGTGTCTGGTGAATTATAAAACATTTGGTTCATGGTCAAACATTTCGGGCATCAAATGTTGCAATCTGTATGGAACATGATTAACTACAAGAATATATATATAGAGGAGCGATCAAATGAAAACCACTCTAATTTGTAAAAACCGTAAAAACTACTCTCATCCGTCGATTTCATTGTTTAATTTTATGAAATTTTTTCATGAAATTGTTTAATCTTGTGAAATTGTTTCATATAATACTTTTTTTGATGAAATTGTTTCACATATGATTATGAAATTGTTTCATATACTACTTAATGAAATTTCAATGAAACTGTTTCATATATTTCTCTAAAATTAAAATAATAAAGATGATAATATCCATGAGTAACATTCTACACAATAAAAATAATTAATTAACCTCTCATAATTACAAAAAAATGAACAAAATGAAAAATTATGATTGGTGGAATGAGGTTTTTACGGTTTTTACAAATTGAGTGGTTTTCATTTGATCGTTCCCCTATATATATATATATATATATATATATATATATACTAGAAGGGTACTCGTGTAATGTAGCGAAATACATCTTGATTTTAATATTTCATTTTATTCTTTATCTAAGTCGATGTTATAGTATGGTCTTATGTGATTTTGAAAAATGGATGATGTTTTTATTTTTGAATAAAATATAAACTTGAAGATATCATAAAAATTTGACAAAAATATATCGATATTAGTATCAAATTAACTATTTAAAATTCATATTTTTTGTGTAATTTTTTAATTCAATATTTTATTATAATTTTAATTTAGATTCAATAACGAAGTAATTTATATTGGGTTTAATAATATAATTTTCTTATAAAGATAATAATTAATTATTTTGTTAGAACTCCATAATTATCCTAATTATATTTTAGATTTTTTATATTTTAAAATGAGATGTTTATCCTTTATTTGATTATGTTTATCCGCAGTTGGTTACACGAATTCAAGCAYGRAGCTTTAATAAGTTGTATTTATGCATAATTTACKTGTAATCTTGAATTTTAAGTAATATGCATCAATATACAGTACTTCATGCATAAAAAATGGTTTTTAAGAGTTTTTGTCAAATGCTTTATAATATAGTATATATATATATATATAGAGAGAGAGAGAGAGAGAGAGAGAGAGAGAGTCGGGTTCAAACAAGAACAATACCTATTTAAGAGAATAAGAAAACGGCCGAATCACATGTGATTGTACACTAACATCAGTACAGAATCACATGTGTTCACTGCCACTTTGCCAAGTGACTTGAAGTCGTGGCCAAAGTCGCCCAATAACTTCTTTTGACCGTTAATGTAAAATCCATGTGATTTTGCACGTGATTTGACCGTTTTCATATTCTCTTAAATAATGAGCATTCTCGTTTGATCCCCTCTCTCTCTCTCTCTCTCTCTCTCTATATATATATATATATATATATATATATATATATATATATAGGGTTAGGTTCAGGAGAAAACACCAAAAATAAAATAAAAAACTGAGGAATACCCTGGTAACCGTTCATCTGGATGGTATGCACATGTGCTTATCCTCGGTTTTTCATCTTTTTTGGGGGTTTCCCAACCCCCCTCTCTCTATATGTGTGTGTGTATATATATTTGAAGCACAAAACTAAAGAACCTATTACAAGTTTGAAGTTGGGGAATACTAGATTCTAAAATCTATCATCAAAAGTCTACCTTTTTGGGGACGGAGGTGCAAAACAATGAATGGTATTTGTATTCGGGCAAGAACACAATGTGAGTATTAATAAGGGCACTGCTTTTGTTCATTGCAATTTATAAGGTTAGAATCCTTGTGCTAAATTGAGCATTGTAGAGATTGAGTTTCTGCCATATATTCATCTTTCAAGGGTGCGGATGAAACAAGACAATTCATGGGTACTTGCATAAGAGCCATCTGCAATACAGATGTCGAAAAAGCCGGTTTTCAATTGGGAAAAGACGCTTCTCTCCCTGAAACAAATGTTCGTCATCCCGAGAATCCATTAAGAAATCTTGGAGGTAAACTCCCTTCCAAACGGTCGGTTTTTGCTTTCTTTGCAGGCAAAATGCACGGTTACCTTCGTCCAATTCTGTTACAACATTGGGAAAACAAAGATCCTGACATGAAAATCTTTAGAAGACTCCCAAAAATGAAAGATGACAAGAACTATGTTGAGTATATGAAGAGTAGCAAGTTCTGTATATGTGCCAAAGGTTCTGAAGTTAATAGTCCTAGAGTTGTGGAGGCCATCTTCTATGAGTGTGTTCCTGTGATTATATCTGACAATTTCGTGCCGCCTTTTTTCGAGGTTTTGGATTGGGAATCGTTTGCAGTTTTCATTCAGGAGAAAGATATTCCAAATCTGAAAAATATTCTTGTTTCAATCCCGAAAAAGAGGTATTTGGCGATGCATGAGAGGGTTAAACAGGTACAACAACACTTTCTTTGGCATAGCAAGCCTATTAAGTATGACATCTTTCATATGATCCTGCACTCCATATGGTATAATAGAGTTTTTAGAGTAAACCCCTAGTAGGTTGTGTGTGTGTGTGTATATATATATATAGAGAGAGAGAGAGAGAGAGAGAGAGAGAGAGAGAGTTTCAAAGGAAAACCCAAAAAGATGAAAACTAAGCAACATCCTGATAAGCATTTAACTGGATGATATGCACATGTCTATACAAGTAATTGAAGTTGTTTCTTGGTTTTTATACACGTATGCATGTTATGCACATGTGCATACCAGACAAATTGCTTACAAGTTACTTGTATGCACATGTGCACACCAACCACCGTCCAGGTGAACGGTTACAAAGGTGTTCCTCAGTTTTTCATTTTTTTGCAGATTTCCCACCTGACCCTATAGATATGTATATATATATATATATATATATATATATATATATATATATATATATATATATATATATATATATATATACATACATATATATAGTATCAAAAAGAAGATAAAATTTGACTTATTGAAAGAACTTCTTATTCATTTCTTGATGTAATTAAGTCAAAGTCAAACTGTATTCTTTTACACAAGGAGTAAAAGTTAGAACACATCTCCTTCAGGCATTGCATTATTTCTGGGTGTGAATTTTGGCTTTTGTATGTATATGGTACACTTTAGTTCATCCATTCTAATAATAAACCCGAAGTTGCACAACTTTTTACTTATAATTATTATTATGGGGTCGTCATCTGGTTCAGACCAACTATAATTTATGGGTCGGAATGTTGCTAACAAAACAGGTTCAATTAGAGTTGCCTCCATCACAAATTGTGATTGTTTGGACACGTTCTTGAAATATTTCTAAGGACATAATCTCGATAGTAGTACTTTGGAGGCGAAGAACTAGGTTAACAGATTATTGGGTCATAGATCCTTACCTACCCAACTGTGTCGGTTTTGCCTGAGGAATCATTACCACAGTTTCTATCTGCTTTAACAACCATTGTGAATATTTATGTACCGGCGAATGGTTTCTTGGTCATTTGTTCGTTCTTATGTCATAATTTTCTTTTTCCCTCTCAAAGTAATGTAATAAATTAAAATTTTCTTAGTTTTTTAAACCTATTTTAATAGATTATTTATTGATCTTGTAATATGGTAGTGGATGTTAAGTTTATTGTCTATTTTTTCATGATTTTTTCGTAAATGAGTATTCATATCATGAAATAATACAAAATGAATAGGTTATCAATCAAAATAAGTATAAAAAATTGAATAATTATTATATTAATTGAGAAAAAGATTATTCATTGAACTAAATTAAATCTTGTTTTAATTTGTGCAAAAGTATATAAAAACAAATTTTCCTTATCTATTAATATAAAAAATGCCAATAATTTTATGACAAGTTTTAGTAAAATTGGTTAATATAGTCATTACTCAGATATAAATTGGTCTCCTAGCTTTTCCTCTTCCTAATTTACCTAAATATCACTACCTCCTCAAGTTCCCTCCTCAAGTTTCATGTGCGCCACTTGCGGACTTTGCTAAAACACAAAAAAAAAAAATCAAATTGGAAACCTGGCTGTCGAAATTACGAACACGGCAGTCATGATTATGGACGTAGATCAAATCTGATAATTTATTTTTGTCTTTTAGTTGGGTCCACAAGTGAGGGAAGTTCGGACATAGTGATATTTGGGTAGATCATGTAGAAGAATGGTTAGGAGACCAATTTATATAAGAAAAATGACTATTTTGACCATCTCTCTAAGTTTTAAGTAGTAATTTAATGGGATTTTGACAATAGTCCTAATTGCAGTGTGTTTGATATTGCTTATTTAAAACAACTTATGTTTTTTTGTCAAAGTGATTATCAACTTATGTGATACAAAATCGGAGTTTGGATTACCTTATGGCAATACCAAAATGTAATAAGCTGATAAATATTTTTTTTTCCTTCCAAAAACCGAAAACTTTTTATTACTAGTACCACACCGGAATAAGTTAATAAGTTAGAAGAAAGTGACATATCAAAAACTCTTTATTATCAGTCCCAAACCGGTAACAATATTTTTTTTCCGTCCAAACACAAAAACTTCTTATTACCGATATCATAACGGAATAAATTAATAATCACTCTAAATAAAACAATCCTAAGCAACCCTTTAATTAATAAATATAAAGGAAATTAATTAAAATAACCATTTTTACTGATTGTTTCATCTTTTAGCCACTTATTTACAAGTTTTATCAAAATAGCCTTAGGTCTGTAATTTTTTAATTTTTTTTTGCGGACCTGAGTGAAAAATGTAAATAACTTTGCTGACTTAGGTGAGAAATGTAATTTTTTTTACGAACTTGGGTGAAAAATGAATTTTTTTTGCGGACAAAGATAAAATGTGTAATTTTTTTTTGTCTTTTAACTGAGTCTGCATTTAAAGACGTGAATTTTAGTGTTTTAAGGACTTATGACTATTTTGGTAAACTTAAAAAAGAAGATGAATAAAAAGTGAAACCAATTATAAAAAATGATTATTTTAATAAATTTTCCTCGAATATAATTGTAGTCCCAATAAAAATTCCAGGGGATTGTGTTTTTTATTATAAAGTAACAAAATTTGATCTAAATTCGACTTCAAACCACGCGTTTTTCCATGCTATTTGGATCTCTGATCTATGGACGCTTGATTCCTTTTCTGACATTAATCTCTTTGCGAACAGCAAATATTCAACCAATCTTCATCAACAACTGTGAGTGATCTCCATCTCCATCTCCATTTATATTTTTCGTTTTGCAGTTACATGTTTATTGATTATTTACTTTATTGATCAAGAGCTTGATATTCGTTTCAATATTTTCTCGAGAAACCGTAAATTCTTTCTATGTGATCTGAATCTGCATCAATGTAAACAACAATTAATAAGGTCAGAAAATGTATAATCGTGATCGACGCCTGTATAATTTAAACGATGGATCATTTTGGGGATTTCGATTTTTTCATATAAACGTATTGGGAAAACGAAGAATCTTTCTGTTCAATATGGAAGGATTCGATGCAGTTTACCTATTGAAGTACTACAATGATTGTGCTACCAATTTGCTTTTAATCCAATCACAACAGTAACATCTCTGCAATTATTGGAACTCAAGTATCTTTCTAGAAGGACGTTAAGAATAAATTGTCAAACATGTAACTTGCTCCTTGAAATCTGTACTTTAACTTACAAAAGCTCAACACAATCATTCAGTTGATTCTTAACGTTTTTTGAGAAGGTAAACATTGCAGATTTGATCAATTACATTGACGATCTGCAGCTTCATAACGTGTGTATAATTCGGATTCGAATCTGTAGCTAAACTGTTGCATATGGAGAATCAGGCAACATTCTTGGAGTTTGTTGGAGTTTCAGCACCGACTATTTTCTGATAAAGCTCCGATTTCAATCCATTTGATCTACATGGATAATGGGTTTCTTCACTATCTATATGCAAAGCGAACTACGAAATGGATTTGGCTATTCGGAATTACATTTGCTGTGGTATTGACGGTTCAGTATTCTGAACTTCCAATTTTCAGTGGTATATCATTTCTACTTTCCGGTGCCAGGGCTTCCTTCCTTCGAGAAACTTATATCCCGTATGGAGAGAAAAAGAGTTTCAAGTCACACGACTCGAATGATTCATATTCAGGTGATAACAGGTCCATAATCAATAGCGAGGCCCCTCTTTCGTCAAAAGAGGATATTGGAACAAAAAGCAATTCTTCCATAAATTCCACTGAGAAAAGTACGAAAAATGGTTCATCTTTGAGTATTCTTTCCATGGATGATAAAAAGAAGCCCAAAATGGAGACTTTGCCAGTAATGTCAATTTCCCAGATGAATGAACTGCTTCAGACTGGTCGTTCTTCGCCACATTTAGTCGTATGTATATGACTTCGTATGCTGATTTGGTTAGTCAAGTTTTTATTTACATGTAGACATTGTCGATCTTATGTTCACATTCTTAATTATCTTTGGTATTTTTCCATGACAGCCATCTCAATCGTCATCATTGGTTGATCAACAACTGCTCGAAGCAAAATCACAAATTGAGAATGCCGGCATCACGAACAATGATACAGAGCTTTACGCCCCTATTTACAGGAATGTTTCTATGTTTAAAAGGTATCTTTGTAACATTCATTAAAATGCCTTCTTTTTATCTACACGAACAATTATATCTACAGGAAAATTGAGTGATCGTACTATACAAACACATAAAAAACCTGATTCGATGAAGTTTTCATCATCAAATGCTCAGGAGTTATGAGATGATGGAACAAATGCTCAAAGTTTACATATACAAAGATGGAGAAAAGCCGATTTTCCATGATTGGATACTAGAGGGAATATATGCTAGTGAGGGTTGGTTCTTGAAGCTAATGGAAGCAAACAAACAGTTCGTTACGGAAGACCCAAGTGAAGCTCATTTGTTTTACATACCTTTTAGTTCGCGATTGCTTGAGTTAACGCTTTATGTTCCTCACTCGCACAGTCGTAATAATCTGATTCAGTTCATGAAGAACCACACTGAAATGCTTATAACTAAATATCCATTCTGGAACAGAACCGATGGATCGGATCATTTTTTGGCTGGTTGCCATGATTGGGTATGGTCTTCTTTCATCATGTTTCTATATATAGAAACTTTCAATTTGTTCTATTCCTGTTGTTCCAAAAGGGTGAGTTTGGTCCTTGGACATAACGAGCATTCTTTTGATCTACTATCAATTTTGTATTTCCTCAGGCCCCAGCTGAAACGAGGGGACGGTTGCTCAATACGATCAGAGCCCTTTGTAATGCCGATATCCGGACAGGTTTTAACATAGGCAAGGATGTTTCGCTTCCCACAACGTACGTAAGGTCTGCAAAAAATCCTCTGAAAGATGTTGGAGGCGAGCCATCTTCCAAAAGAACGATTTTAGCCTTTTTTGCTGGATATATGCACGGTTATGTCCGGCCAGTTTTGTTAAGCCATTGGGGAAACGATACGGACATGAGGATCTTCGGCCGAATGCCTCATGTTAAAGGTAATAAAAACTACATCGACCACATGAAAACGAGCAAGTACTGTATCTGCGCTCGAGGTTTTGCAGTGCACAGCCCACGAGTCGTGGAGTCGTTATTTTACAATTGTGTCCCCGTGATTATTTCTGATAATTACGTGCCCCCGTTTTTTGAGGTTTTGAACTGGGAATCTTTCGCTGTATTCATATTGGAGAAGGATATTCCGAATCTGAAGACGGTACTGCTTTCGATCCCCGAGGAGACGTATCTCGAGATGTACGAGAGAGTGAAAAAGGTACGGGAACACTTTTTCTGGCATTCCGAGCCTATCAAGTACGATTCGTTTCATATGGTTCTTCATTCCGTATGGTACAATAGAGTTTTAGGAACAAATTTAAGTTAAGAGGTATCTAGAACCCCTATCAGATAAGGTCTCGTTAATGACTCAATTCGTACCATATCGTTTGTTTGAATGAATTAGTCGGAATTAGAGAACTCAAAGCGGGCCAGAGGTATTTGTATTGAAATTATTGGGCCCGTTTTGTACCGAACCGCAGCATGGGACGGTTAGAATTGTTCAGCAACATGAAGGTACATGAATCCGAACCAGCTATGTTAAATATGTGACACAATAAGTTATTTGTGACGAACATCTTGTCTGTATAAGATTGTTGATATTATAAGACACCAGACAACCTCTTTTATACTTGGGCATTTTTATTATAAATTTGTTTGTAGTGGCTTAATGAGGACCATATATCCATTTTGGCTTAATGGATTAACGATAAAGCCATGGAAAAACACTGGTACAGTTGAATGAATAAGACGCATTTTATACCATTAAACTCGTTAAATTGTAAGTAATCAACCTTGATTGTTTACTTACTTTACTGTAATATTGAAATGTGATGTGACTGAAATGAAATGTGACGGGTGTCGAGTCCGGCAAATAATAAAATTTATGAAATAAGCCTATTATCTCTAAAACACACTTGTAATAGCGATAAGTAGGGTCGTCTCCTCAGGGACTCGGTATTAACCGTAAACSCAAGACGTAATCTCGTGCAAATTCATTGACATTAAAACAATATATAAAAAGGGGGAGGGGGGGTTAAATGATTTATAAACAGCCTAAATATGCAAAATAAATTGAGAACTTAAATAATAATGAATAAATTCTAGTGATGAGTATAACTAGTTTTTTATTAAATCATGTATCATTGACTTGTATAAAAACATTTTCTTAATAGATTTTAGACCGGCCGTAAGTGTCGACACGTGCCAAACACTCCGCTTGTCCTTATAATTAAACTAACATGAGAAGCTCGATAGATTAGTTCCTAATTGATTAAGTTGATTCTAGTCACGGACGTAAAATTCAACCTACCAATCGCCTTACGCAATAAACAAGCACCAATCCTAACTAATGAATGGACGCCCGAACATTTAAGCTAGATTACACAGTCCTATAATGCAACCCAATAAACTTGATTGTCTATTGATGCACTATTTGCTACCAAGTGAAAATTAAGAACAATTACGGATTCCTAATCACAACTAGCAATTCAAATTTAGGCTAAAGGATTCAAGGGATACTTCTCAAAACCAAAATCCCAAAATTGAAAGACGGTTCTGCACAAGAACAAGAATTGTGCAAATAAAATCCAATTAAGGCTCAATGTTAAACAAGTCTCAACAAAGTTCAATTCAAACTAACTATAATCTCATCACTAGAAACAGGAAACTAGCAACTCATAACTCTATTTTGAAACAGAAATCAAACTTACAGATAGTAGAAAGCAGTAGAGCATGAAGAACTGAAATTAAGAAATCCAAAATCGACTCCAAAAATTCTGAAAATATGTTTACCGCTTTCTCTCGATTTCTGCTTCTGTTTGTTAATCGACTCTCCAATCGACAGCTTCTCTCGAATTCTATCTACCTCTTTCGACTTCTGATTTTCAGCCAATCCTCTCCTTCACGACTTACAGCCTCTCGCTCCTCTCGATTTTCCTCTCCTTGCTGTCAATCGACAGCCTCTTTTCTGCTCTCGGCCTCTCGATTCTGCTGTCTCTCTCGATAATCTGCTGCAATCGAACAGCCCCCTTTTCTGCTCTCGATTTCTGCTTGCTGCCTCGCCTCTCTCCCCTCTCGATTTCTCCCCTTCTTCAACGCGACGACAGCTTCTTTTTAATCCCCCCCGTTCCATCGACACAACCCTCACGATTTCTGCCCTTGCTGCCCACGTCGATGGTTGCACGAAGTCCCGTCTCCATCGCACCGCCCACGTCTCTCTCTCGCTCTGTTTCTGTTTTGGGCAGCAGCCCTGGGCTGCTGCTGTTTGCTGTTTCTCACAAGGCTTGGGCTGCTATTATGGGCCAGAAAACTTGGGCTGCTGTTATGGGCCAAAAAGAACACATAATCAACACATTTTTTTTCTCAACTTTAATGGCCTCTATAGTTAAATAACATCTTAAATAAAAATGGACATTTTTAGGCGTCTAATTGACATTAATCGCAAGGTACTTTGACGTAAAAATGTATATATTTACGCTTATCAAAATGGTACTTGTAAAATGGGCTTACTCCTATGTGCAGCCCACAAGCCCATCAGTAAGCCCATCTGATGGTTAATTTTGGGAACAATACATGATTGATAGCTTAAATTCTTATTAAACAACAATAGTTGAAAAAAGTTGGACAATTTAGTAATTATCAGAAGGTATTTTATTAGAGATTTTGAAATATTATATCTTATAAATATTATAGAAATCAAATCTTGTTGCAGCGATGCCAGATTGACCCACAAAACCTTTGTACCTTGAGTAGCATCAAGAACTTCGATCCATGCATGAAAGAAACCTCTCCTTTAACCTTTACATACAACATAAAATTTAAAACGTTTAAATACAGTACAACAAAATAGATCTATTGGTATTGTTAACAATCAATATATGATATTGTTATAGTGTAATCAGAAAAAGCTCGAACGACCTTCAATAAAAGGGTATATGTATCCGAAACCGATATAGATGGATAGGTAGAGAATACCTATGGACGCGAGACAACTCTCTCTAAGAAACTCAGCAAAATAGCCCTGTAAAAATTGGATAGGTTCGACCTATGGTCATTGAGGCCTCCCTACTGAGACGACGTATTATCTGTATAGGTTCTTAACAAATTTAAAAAAAAATTATGTTTAGCCGACTAAGAGACAACATTTATGCCGTTGTAAATAAGCAATCATGGAGATCAATTTACATTTTAAGATGTATAAATTTATTGTGACGAATTCTAGTCGGTGTGGCGCTTCTATTATTGTAGTTTCAAAATGTATACGCTTGCACCCGATAAAATAATATGGTAATACAACTCTTAATTCTTTTACACTATGACTGAGGACGAAGTGGTGGTCGGTTTCATCGTATTAATTATATTATTAAAAAATTTAATATAATTTATAAAAAAATAATAATTTCTCTTTGTTAAAATTTATAAAAAAAAATAGAGTTATTAGGAAAGGGTTGAAATGGTGATTGGTGGTATTTTATTCCTGATATGCCATTTCGAGGGGTAGGGGCACCCTGACCCTGACGACAGATCGTCTTCAAAAACATTAAAATCATGTTGTACTTTTACGATCCAACGTTACGTTTCTACGTAAATGTGTCAACCACATTTCTAGTAGTAATAAATGTTTTGTTTCTCATACGTTTTCTCTTTATTTTCTTTTTCTTTTTATTCTATTTACTTAATAAATAAAAGCATATGTTTTTATTTGGTAAACATAAAAGTGATATATATATATATATATATATATATATATATATATATACACACA
>NC_037537.1:27734950-27736982 GCF_001531365.2 Cynara cardunculus var. scolymus
GATCAATTTTATAAGCTAATGATCTAATGGTCTAAAGTTGCACGATGACAATTTTGTGATTATTGAGAAGTCTCGTGACAATTTTGTGATTGAATGTTCAAATTATTGATCTAATCCAAGGGTTGAGAATTGGTCTTACGTGTCTCACGAAAAATCCTTGGTCTCACATGATCTCAAGTCTATATATATATAGTGGTTAATTTAATGAAGAACTGATTAGTTTGTGATAATTGTGAGATCCAATTTCAACCACAGATCAATAGATAAATTAGGAAACTAATATTTTTGGTAATTTGACTTAAAATTATAATTAAATGACATTTTAGTTATTTTAATTTTTTTTATCTCTCCTCTCTTTCTCTCCTAACTCCGACCTCCGACGAACACCATTTGATACCCAAAATACACCAAGATACACAATGTGATACCAAAAACACACCAAGTAAAACTTTGAGACCATCGTGATATCAACTGTGGCAGGGGCGGACGCACTAAGAAGGGGTTGGGGTCCTGGGCCCCCAACAAAAATCTTATATGAAAGCCCAAATTTTTTTTTTACTTGTATTTTGAGATTTGGTGTAATTGGGCCCCCCAACAAGATGAGGTAGGAGGCCCCTCCCTCTTCAGCCAAGAGCCCAAGACCAAGAAACGAGTTGTGAATCTGTGAATTGTGATTGTGAATGAAGGCTGAAGGGAGTGAAGAAGAGTGAAGCTGTGAAGACATACCTGAAATTGAATACCGTGCGTCTAGGCGTGAGGCGTCTAGGTCTAGCGACTGCGACTTCGAATCTGCCATCTGCGACTGCGAGGCTGTGCGCTGTGCCGTGCCGCTGCGCTGTGCTGCCGCCTCGCCTGCACCGCCTCTCACCGGTCCGACTGTGTGGCTGTGTGCAACACAACAAGTCAGCAACAGTGCAAGCTTTCTACTTCTTGGGCCCTAAGCAGTCGGCAGAGGCGCAGAGCCCAGAGGCTCTTCTTCTAGACTTCTCTTCATTCATCTCTTGGGTAAACACTAAACAACTAAAATTATAATTTCCAATTTCAATTTCGTCTAGTATTTTAGGTTAATTTTTATATTGTGGATTTGTGGTAATTGATAATTGGTAAATGATTTTAGGTTAATTTTGTGGTAAATTGGTAATTGGTAAATGCTTTAGGTTAAGTATTTTAGGTTAATTTTGTTGGTTAATTTTGTTGTAATTGGTTATTGGTAAATACTTTACTTTAGGTATTTTAGGTTAATTTTGTGGTAATTGGTAAATGTTTTACTTTAGGTATTTATCTTGTTATTGTTATTAATTTACAAAATTGGTGATTTGGTAAATGGTAAATGCTTTAGATTAGGTTAATTTTGTAGGTTGTTGTTTGCGTATTGGTGATTTGGTATTTGGTAAATGCTTTAGATTAGGTTAATTTTGTAGGTTGTTGTTTGCTTATTGGTGATTTGGTATTTGGTAAATGCTAAATTTAGATTAGGTTAATTTTGTAGGTTGTTTTTGCTTATTGGTGATTTGGTAAATGGTAAATGCTTTAGATTAGGTTAATTTTGTCAATCACGGGGTCATGCATTTCCAAAAAAAAATGTCGGGAGTAAAGGAAGACGCTTTTGTCCGACTTGGTTTGATCAATATGCTAATTGGTTGGAGTATAGTGCCCCCTACGATATATTTTTCTGCGTCCGCCACTGAACTGTGGTACCACTATCGCAGGTGGGTGTTTAATGGTCGATCATCAGATACGGCGTCTTGGTCAGACAGATGCCCAGAAGAGGTCACCGGAGTGGTGGTGGGTGCCAGAGAAGGTCACTAGATTTGGTCCATGTGTATCCGTGTGTGTGTATATATATATATATATTAAAATAATTAAATTATTTAAAATAAATTAAAATATAAACTAATTAAAGTAAATTGAATAATCAATATTAATTTATATTTTTGTTTTATTTTAGTAAATAACGTTAATTATCTAAACTGATTAGTTCACACTGCACCTTACGATTACCACAAAACTATTTAGTTTATATATATATATA
>NC_037537.1:27738786-27751244 GCF_001531365.2 Cynara cardunculus var. scolymus
TAATTATATTTTAGATTTTTTATATTTAAAATTAGATGTTTATCATGTATTTGATTGTGTTTATCTGCAGTTAGTTATACGAATTCAGATATGGGATGAAATCGGATAGGRATGAAATCTGGTTTAAGAGTTTTTAAGAGTTTTAAGAGTTTTTAAGAGTTTGAGCCAAATGCTTTATAATATAGTATAGATATATTATCAATGATTTTTGTGAAGAAATTATTCCAATAATTCACAGCTAGTGGAATATTATCAATAAAGGAATTGCAAATGAGACTACATTAATTACCTTTGTAAACATTAAATTACTATGTTTTATTTAACACCTTCATAATTTATATTTTTTAAATTTTCTTTCATTATTCATTGGTTGGTTGTATTTTCTTTTCTTTTGGATTAATATAATTTGTTGCTTTTTTTAAAAAAAAGAAAATTTTAATTGGTTTCTGGTGGCCCTACAATACTTCTTCAATAAGTTGATTATGTCTTGATGGAATAGATGACAGGATGGAAAGAAATAAAGAATTTATCTTATCAGATGAGTATAGTAAAGACAGATAATCTTATTTAATAAGAAACATAACAAGAATCGATAATTTTATCCGGTAAACGATAGACAAGACTCTTACCCGATAACCGTTTAACATTTCTTAAACGACCCTTAAATGAAATAATGATGTTCTTTTCACATATACTTGAATCAGTAATAAACTCGAGATTCAATATTTGCAATTTCACTAGGTTTGATCACATCATCTTTTGTTCCAGAAAAGGTGATCCTTACACGAAGGCGTAACAAAAGGATGAATAAGAACCTGATATAAACACCATATGAACCTCGTCAACACTTAATGATCGAAAACCATATGAACCTTGTAAACCCGTCATTCGTCCAACAATCTAGGTACACAGATATATTTTACTATTTATGCAAGATTTAAATCACTATACTCACCTCTCTTCTCAAAAGGCTTAAGCGACTACTTTTGTCGTCACCAAAATCTCATTTGTTGTCACCAAAGGTTTATATCGACGACATGTCGTCGTACAGTTTGTGGCTGAAACATGTCGTCGCAAAAGACGCATTGTCAAAGTTTTCTTGTAAATATAAACTTTGGATCGAAATGCATTTTTTAACCTAGAATTTGTTCGTTTCATAAAACATTATTGCGGGTTTATTCGATTGACATTTAAAACACAAGCACATGCTTTTTAATTCTTTCCAAAGATGAAAGTGCTATGTTTTGTCGCAACTTCACTTTGAACCGAAAAATCAATCTCCTAAATATATCCGAACATATTGAATTGAAATAATTTGATTGAGATACGACCTATGATACATATAAAACGTGTTGATTAGTGATATTTGTTACACTTTATGATTAAACAGATAACGTGTTTAAATCTCATTGTTTTATTATCAACTGCATTTTGATTGAATTTGATGTACAACTATTTTCATCATGTGTCATTTACTCGATCTTTTCATGTCACTCATTGTTCCCAGATGCATCATATAAAATGATGTGATAGATCGAATTATCTATTGATAGGTCAACTTAAAAAGGAACTTAAAATTGACTGATTGAGAAAGACGGTTTGATTTGTATAATATTTTTGAAAAACCGGAATATGGTTTGTTAATGCGTTTGGTTGGAATGGAACGATACGGAATCCAATCACATTAATTCTATACATCAAATACGTATAAAAACAACAAAGAAACGGTCGTTCGAGCCCAATTTCAAGACGAATTGAAGACTATTAAGGCCCGATGCAACATTTTCCGTTGGACCCCCTTACCTGGTTCTTGTACATCTTTAGGTGCGTAGATAAGTGTGATAAATTCAAAATACCTTGTTGGAGTAAAACTGTTCAACAACCTCTCGAGTTCGGGTTTCCGACAACCCACTTTCGGTTTTCTTTGTCTCGCAAATGCGTCACATGTTTAACCATGTACTTGTAATAGATCACCGTTGTTACGTTCTTTTCGTGTCAAAGATCGCATCAACTGCGTTTGCATAAAAATGTAATAAGAATGTATCATATTCCACCTATATTTAACGTACGTATAACATACATGATCACACCGATAACTTGCAACATTTAGAGCATCTACAACTTATTTTTCATAATTTCTCAAAAATATGGAATTAAGAGTTAAAACTCTCCAAATCATCTTGCATTTAACTTCAATAGACTGTATTTTATATATAAATTTCATCATCAGTTATATTATTAAAATATACTTTGTTTTTTTTTATATAAATAGAACGAATAAAAAATTATTTTACTCTCCTCACATTAAATTTTTAGATAATTCTCTAAACTTAAAGCTTTTTCATGTTTTTTGTATTTTAGAGAACAAAACTCAATTTTTCACGACAATAAAATCGGGTTTATAGGACACTCCAAAATTCTAAGCGTCTTAATTGACCTTTTTATAGGACTTAGTTTATAGGACCAAAAAAATAAAGTGCCCTATCTAAATGTGTTGTATTAAGTTTATATGACGTTTTTTGATGTCGTAATAAGTCTTTTAGGACACTTTTAATGTAAAATGTCTCATTATCAACTTTATAGGGCACTATTTGAAAATTTGTCCTATAAAAACAAATGTCCTATAAAAAATTGATTTTATAGGACAATTTTTCAAAAGTGTCTTATAAAGTTGATAATGCTACACTTTGTATTAAAAATGTCCTCAAAAACTTGTTAAGACGCCCAAAAAGTCATATAAACTTATTACAACGTCTCTAGATAGAACGATTTATATTTTGGTTCTATAAATTAAGTCCTATAAAGCGGTATATTGGGACACTTATAGATCGGAGATGTCCTATAAACCCAATTTTGTTGTAGTGTCTCTACTTCAAAAAATCTGTTGAAGATAGTTCTTACACTTCCAAACCGGTCATGTTAGTTTAACTACGATTCATTTTTCATTGATTTCACGCATTCTCTTATTTTGTGGCTCTTCTAATTCGAATCCGTGGCGGATCACTAAATCGGTCGGTAATCACAATCACCGCTACACTTTCTCCAACGATGAGATCCGCGGTGATGGATTTTTGCAGTAGATTACCAACGGATTTTTTTCCGTCCGTGAAGCCTCTTTGTTTTGCACGCACTCAAATAAACACGAGTACAATATGTATAGGGCTAAATTATCAAACACTAGAAGTTCTGTTGGCGCCATGAACACCTTTAAACATGAAAACATGGTGGTGCCCATATCTGGTGATGGGTTTCTGTATGGAACGTGCAAAAGTTTCCCCTCTTTTGATGAAACTGATGAATTAACCCAGACCAAACTACTGTATAAAACAGCTGATTAATTAATGTCATTAAGTTCGGGGATTGCAGCCAAAACAAAAGTGCTGAAGTATTTGCAATACTAATTTTCATAGATCTTTGTTTGGGCTTAATTCGGTTTCTTAATTAGGTAATGTATATGTTACCATTTGCAAATAAATTACAGGTTGATTATATATTGTCCCTGGTTCCTCCTCTTTATCGATCGTGCACTGCGTGCGTGTCTGTGTAAAATTTTCCCTTTTAAGCTAATTTATTTAACATCACTACAACAAAATCGGGTTATTAGGATACCTAAAACGTTTTAAGTGTCTTATAGGATTTAAATTTATATGACTAAAGAATAAAGTGTCATGTCCATGGAATTCACGAATAACTTTAGGGTTCGAGATTTGACAATCGATCTCTCCATGTTAGAAATATTACGATAATTTTTTGGCGTCGTAACAAATTTTTATGACTTTGTTTAAATAAAATGTCGTATTAGTTATTTTTTATAAAACACTTTTGATATGTGTCTAACAAACCATCTTTTTATAGGATGTTTTTTCAAATAGTGTTATATAAAATAGCTGATATGACATTTTATTTAAAAGAGATCCTAAAAAATTTGTTATGACATCTAAAGATGTCCTATAAACTTATTTTAACACCCCATTAACCATTCAGTGTCATAATTTCATTCTGAACAATCACCAAACAAATTATATTTCATTTTATACTATATCATAAGAATCTCTTAATCATTCTGACCGCTTAATCATTCTGCATCAAAACATTCAAAAACTGCCAAACAACCCCTTAAACACTTTAGGTATCCTCTATAAACTCAATTTTAATTTATTGCTGCTTCTCCAAAAAAGAATTCCTTCCATCCACCATCTATTTTATCACATAAGAACAAGGTCATTATTTAACATGTTAAATATATGATTTTTAACATGACTACCATAAAATTTTGGGCCTATATAATTTATCTTACATTATTTAGAGTATTTCATCATCGAATGTAAAAACTATAGAGCATCCTCAGTGTCACTCTAATTTCTATCAAAAAGACAAAAGTAATACGCCTTATCATCGGTTCATCACCTCTATAATTTGCATATATGTGTCTTTATTATCTCATTTTACAGTGTAATCAAAAGTTTTAGGTGTGATAGCGGTAACCTATTTTAGGAAATCTGGAGTAAATAACCAAGAAATGGTAACTCCATATCAGTGATAGAACATAATATTCTCTCTTAATCTCAAGAGTAAAGAAACCTTTCATCACAGATTCCCCATTAAACAGAGATGCTACTAGATTTTGCTGCCTAGAAAAAGCTTGCAAGAGTCTCGGAAAAAAGCCAGTTTCTAATGTTAACCAAGAGCCGTTAAAAGCTTGTATTTTCTAATTATGGAAGTGGTGCCCCCCTACTCGCCCCCTATATCACAAGGACAAGAGAGAAAGCATCTATCCAATTAATCATGAAGGCTCCACAAGAAACCTATTGTGTATAACTAGATGCTACAACAAGCATTTACTATATACTACTACAGTTTTTGATGACCCATGTATCTATGAACTGATGTCGATAAGTCATTGTGAAAACCCGGAGATCGATGTCAATGCAAATTTAGGGTTAGTAAAGACAAATGGACCCATATGGTGCTGTCTTTGAGGGGTGCCCCTACCCCCTACAATGGCAATATACGAGTTAAAAGTATCACTGTGTGCCCCTACTATTCATTAGAATGAATAATTGAAGAAGAAGTGAGATCTCCCATCATTTTACTCCAGGTATGGAGGGTTTTCTATATTTGTCACAGCTAGACACATGGCAATGAAAAGGGAAGAACACCCATAGTTAAAACATGCCAATTATATACAATTGATTGTATCCATCTTTTATATGTACTGGAAAGGCACGTTCTTAATTAGGTTCTGTGAGAATGTTGCACACTTTATATTCTTTCAAGGAAGATGCATGTGTATATCTCTCTCAATCATGTAATATCTCCATGTGGATGATGATCAGCTCCCAGTACTTTAAGGAAAAGATGAGAAAGCTGTAAAATAAAGGACTGTTCATGGACATGCTTATGTACGAATTCTGTACATGATCGTCGACAACCTTTTCTTTACTTCAAAGTTTTTCATCGAAGTTGTCATCAGCCAAAATTCTGAGACTTTTTCATTAAAGCATCCAAGATTATCTTTTTTAGCTTTATTTGCAATTTAGATTTATGCTTCAATCGGTTACTAGTCATGAGGGTTGGGTTCCGGTGAGAATGAAAGTTATGGTGAGAAAGGTAAGAAGGAATCTCTATCCTTGGATCAATCCTAATTGAGTCTCAACACTAATGGATTGCACCAGATCAATTCTTGTATCAAGCACAATTCACGGGCTGGGGTGAGATTAAAAGTGATCCATGGTCTATATCCTTTATTATGCTTTTCACCTTAAATCCTATTCTCACACGAAACTTCATTATGGTCATGCTTGGATCTAAAGATACAAAAAAACCTCTAATCTAATTAATATGCCTGTCCATATCCACCTCGTCATCATTGTCGTTGTCCTGCTAATTGTCGATCGAGTCAAGCTTCCCTCGAGCATAGGGATCCCAGCCTGTACGAGTTGGGAGCACCAGAAATCATATAATAGGTCGACAAACTATCTTTTGTCTCCATCAACAATCGCCTCTAGGAAACGAGAATCTGAAGTTGTTCTGCTAGAAACTGCTACTACTGTGATCAAAATTGATGGGTCTTGCCAAAAACATGTAGAAGATGCTTTATGATGTTCATCAGGTATAGTAGAATCCTCGTACAAGATCGACCAGCTTGATAAACCGATACACTGTTGTTCCCACTTGAAATTAACCTCATGTAGTTTAATTAATTACCCAAAAAAAGAACCTCATGTAGTTGTTATCAGGGTTGGCTGCCCATGAAATCATAGATGTGACAGTAAGGATACCCTTGTAACTTAGCTAGCAGGTGGAGCTTTGTGTAGATAGATGCTCTCATGGACCTTTGCCTATTGATACTTCCAATGGACTTTTGCCTATAATAATTTACTGTAAATTCTAGATATGTAACTCTGCACAATGCACTAACCACACCCGGAATAAATGGTGCTCAAGATCTATTACCATCTACCAACGACGTTCCAATCTTTTTGAAAGCACTGTTACACCTAAAACTTTAGATTACACTGCAAAATGATATAACATAACTAAAAATACATGTAGACAATCATGGTTTAATTGCTGTATAAAACATTCACTAAGAATTAGACAGCAGGGTGGAAAATTCACACATTTATGTTTTTGTACAATGCTCATTATCAACAAGAATCATACCAACCAACCATTGACAAAGTTTACCATAAATTTCTAAAGCAGTATATATAGTAATAGCATTCTTCTCTCTCAACCGCGATTTGACGTCACCGAATGACATTTCATAAACCCCAAACCTCTGTAAATAGGATTAGCAATAACTTGTCTTCAATTTGCTTTTATGAGAAATCAACTGCATTGAAGAAGATAAAGTTAATGGAGAGGTCTAATGGTGACTTGTTTGATAAAAGTAGTTGTTAATAGGACCACATGTTCTAAGAAACTAGCTAGTAAAGCAAGGGCAAAATAATTTCCTCCCATAAATACAGACAATATGATATACATACATACACACACACACACGTATACGATATACCTAGATATAACCATTCGGTTTACGTTATATGTAAATCATCCAAAAATATGCAGAAGTTGTTGGTGCAGACAAGCAATGGGCCCAAATGGTTAAAGATAGACGTTGATACATTTGACAATCTTTCTTGCAGATTTATGACACGACTGGTTGGAATTATTGGAATGCAAGGGCCCTTGTACATTGCTCCTTGGAGAAGCCGTGTCTAATTTGTAGGGTAAACTGTCATTATTCGAAATGTTTGCTTTCCATTTGATATACAATTGAATTATTCAAGAAGAATTAAGTTGCAAGTCGTGCATGGAACGATGGTGATCGATACACCTTACACGAGTAAAGTAATAACGATGCAGACCCATATGCCTAAAAGCTGGACATGAATGCGAATTAAGCAATAGTTAATTTGTACCTATATGTAGCATATATATAGTCATGAATGTAATTATCCCATTCCCTTTCACATTCTTGTTTTTATAATGTTCTAGTGTTAAAACTATATATATATATATATAKAGAGAGAGAGAGAGAGAGAGAGAGAGAGAGAGAGAGAGAGAGAGAGAGAGAGAGAGGAGGTTTACTTCGCAACCATCTATTTCATTAATGAAACCTTACAAACTAATCACATCCATCATTTTTTTTTTAATGAAAGTATAAGATTGAAACAAACTAAATAAGTAAAGTAAAAAAGAAAAAGAAAAAAAAGAATTCATATTAGATACACGGAATGGCAAAACGGGGAAAAACATGTTCTGTAAATCTGTTTCATTATAGTTGTTATACATATGAACCTGATGCAATCATATATGACCTATGAACTTGTTTTATTACACCTGTTATACATATGAACTTGTTTCATTACACTTGTTATATATATGAACTTGTTTCATTGCAAACTGTTATACATACCTATGAATATAAATTTGTTTCAGTACAACTGTTATACATATGAACCTGATGCAATCATATATGACCCTGTTTAATTGAACAGTTTGAACATGTTTCATTGAAAATTATTCTACGTTTTTTAAAATGTGGCGATTTTGTTTCAAAAAATTTAATGGATAACTCAATTAAATTTGTGCTAATATTGTGCTAATTAATATATCATCCACATTTATATAATATTATGTTATTAGCAAACTTATTTACTAATATTAAATAATTACCAAACATAACTATTAATGTAAATTCAAAAGACCATAATACCCTTATAAATAAAAAAAGGAAAACCAAATGGATTTATGTTATTGGTTGTAATTAGTTTGTACAAATTGGAGCGGTTTGTATTTGATCGCTTCTCTACACACAAACACACACACATATATATATATATATATATTATAATAATAATAATAATAATAATAAATCATCACACGTTATTTAATGATATTGATTTGATTTTATTTAATATTTTTCATCTTTGGAGTTGAAACAACGTGTTAAACTGTATATCAAGATATATATTACAATTCTTATTAAGAATTAATAACGACGGTAGTTTCTAAATATAAATGTCGCTTAAGAGAATCGCATTGTAAAATATGTAAAATGCAATATTTCTTGTGGTGTTTACCCTGTTCTTTTAATAAAATTTCAACATTTATAAAAATATGTGATCATCTTTAGCATGTTAAATGTAAGATTTCGACCTGTATAAAATTATATACGAAATTATTTAGGTTCAAACCATTAATTGTTTACTTTTAGGTTCAAATTATTAATGATTTAGGTTTAGTTTCAGATTGTTAATCGTGTTAGGTTTAGCTTATTTTTGTTCTTAACATATATTCTCTGTTATCTCATATATGCAATGTTATAAATAGTTTTGGATGTAGCAGGGCCTCCAAAAGGAGTGGAACGTCCCTGTCAATAAATAACGCTAGGGCGATGATTAAGTAAATGTAGAGAATACATATATAAATTAAAGAGAAATTAATTAAAATAGTCATTTTATCGGTTGGTTTCATCTTTTAACCATTTTTTATAAGGTTTACCAAAATAACCTTAGGTCCGCAATTTTAATTTTTTTCTTTTTTTTGCGGATTTGAGTAAAAAATGTAATTCTTTTGCGAACCTGGATGAGAAATGTAAAAAAAATCGGACCTGGGTGCAAAATGTAACTTTTTTTGCGAACAAGTCAAAAGTGTAATTTTTTTTGTCTTTTATTGCGGACGTGGGTTTTGCGGTCTTATGACCATTTTGGTAAACTTGAAGAGAAAAAGGCTAGGAGGTGAAACTAACACTGAAAATTGGTTATTTTAATAAATTTCTCTAAATTAAATGGTTGTGGGATAGAAAAACATGATGTGTTGATGTATTATTGGAAAGAAATGAAAGAAATAGTAAATGAAAATTACACGAAAAAATAATGTATTTTACCTTGATCCTAAATTTGGGTAACGTATTTTTAGAACTTTCATTTTAGTGTCTAAGATGTAGAGTTTCAAACATATAAGTACATGCGTAACGAATTTAATCATTAACCAGTTACCAATGTTGATGTGACGAGTATGCGACAACCAACTCAATATTAGTGGTATGGATCTTTTTAAATCTAAAACTAATTGTAAATTTAAAAAAATCACACTAATTACGTCAACAAATAATATTGAGTGGGATGACACATCAGTATTAGTAGTTGGCTAATGTTTAAACCAGTTACCAAAGTATTTAAATGTTGAAAACTTCACATCTTAGGTAACAAAATAGGAATTAATGCAAAATACATTATCTATTCATGCAATTTATCCAATAGTAAAAGGAATTAATGTAACTGATAAGTTGTGACATATAGCTAATTGTATTATATATTATCTCATGTGTTCACAATGGTTTAAAAACGTGTATAATAGATAGGTATTCAGTACCCTATAAGATAACATTTATTTCCCCTTCTCAACTAATATGAGATTTTACATAAGCTAAATGATAAATAAATAAAATCATATAAAAGGACGTGTTAAATAGTTGATTGAAATATTATGAATAACATAATTGAAAAAAGATGAAAAAGGCCCCATAACTTACAAAATTGAATAAACTCAAAAATAAATTAAGTTATAGTTAGTAAACATAGTATTATAAGTTTGTGCCCTATGAAAAACAAAAGAGTTGGGCAAAATTTAAAAATAGGACATGTATGATCAAAAAAGACATTGAGAAGAAGCAAACTCTCTAAAATAATATTTTTCTTCTGGTACTGATCGATTCAGACGAGTTGAAGAAATCAGTCATTTGGGTAAGATAATATGTTTTAGCAAGACCTATATATATTAGGTTTATACGAAACCAGCTTATTTTCGTGAGACTCTTGAGATCACAAAATAGTAGTTGAAACTTCACAACAAAACATTATGAAGGTTAAAAACTCAACTTCACAGTGTTTTCACTGTAAATGTTTAGTGTTATATAGATGGTCTTATGAAAAAAAAAAAACCTTATATATATATATATATATATTTTAATTAAAAACACTCCAGCTCCATAAAAGAAGAAAAATAAAAAAAATTGAGAGGAATAAATTACACTAAAATAACGATCATATTTTTGTCGTTAAAATGATATCCATATTGATATATTTTTTTCATTTATTTTTTTGGTGGTTTTCTGGGTTTTCACTTATTTAGTGTTTTTTTTCCATGAAATTGATCCTCTATACACACACACACATATATATGTAGGGTTGAGTTCACATAAAAACAATCTGTTTTCATGAGACCACAAAGTAACACTAAAACTTCACCGTAAAATATTGTGAAACACGAAAACACCGAAATTTCACAACATAACACGGTGAACTGTGAAGGTAAGTGCGAAAAACACCGAAACTTCACAGCATAAACACTGTGAAAATTCAGCGATATTTATGTGGTCTCACGGGACTCGTAAAAACGACTTGGTCTCATATGATCCCAAGTCTATACACATAAGTTTATGTTCCCTTAAATATCATAAATTATTAACTATTTAAAAATACTTCTAACATGTAACTCAGTTGGCAAAGAAGTGAGAAAACTTTACCCAAATATATAACAAGTCTAGGGTCCATCCTAGACCCCCTCTCCTCATCCGTAGAGTGAGCATTAAAATTACTCCTCCACACTTTGAAGGTGGGTTTCCTGTGAAACCGGTTGGAGTTTGCCAGTAATTAACCTTTGTTAATTATAAAGAAATGATAATGAATGATATAATGAATTATTAGTTACGTATAATTAATGAAGAAATAATACATCAATAAATATTATTAACAAACAATGAGGAAATTGGACTCTAATATTTTGTACCATGTATTTTTTTTATATGATACATAGTAACGTATTCAATGGTTTTAGATGCCATTAAAATTCAACTACATTTTACTTACGAAAACACTGTACAACTTAATGAGTTCATTATATGTTAATTCATATCTCTACATATATAATTAAATCGCATAAAATTAAAAAGCTTCTACGGTATCTAAAACCAATCTAAACCCCTCCACGTGGACAAGTTTCTATCACAAAATTAGTCGTCTTCTATCACTTGGTTTTTTTTTTTCCTTTTTTGTGTGTGAGCAAAATTAGGCCTTTCTTACTGAATATATTATCGATTGTTTTCATGAGACCCATGATACCATCGAAATAACATTGTAAAGGTAATTTTACAGTGTTTTTGTTGTAAAGATTTAGAGTTTTTTTTACCTCACAACGTTTTGTTGTAAAGTTTCAGTGTTTTTTTATGGTCTTACGAGTAAACATTACCCAAGTAAACATATAGATGGTTTTTCCTACTAATATACATCATAAGTGTAAACATTAAAATAAATTTGATGTTCTTGAATTATGAAACAGTTTAAGATTGGATGAAAAAACAAATTTCTAATTAACCATATATATATATATATAATTTCTAATTAACAAATTAAAAAAATGTTCCAAACTTATTATTCTCTACAACTATAAAAGTTATGGTACACAACCATTCTACATAATAATCTTCAACCATTATGTGTAAAAAGGACATCCACTTGACTTCTTCTCTTTTATAACATGTGATATATGCCATTTTTCCAACAAAAGAAAATCACCTTTTTTTTTTGTTTTAAGGAGGATGTTATATTAAAAAAAAGACATTTAGTAAGATTTCAAGATTTATATATTTATACTATATTATAAAGCATTTGACAAAAACTCTTAAAAATTATTTTTTATGCATGAAGTATTGTTTATTGATGCATATTACTTAAAATTCAAGATTACAAGTAAATTATGTATAATTACAACTTATTAAAGCTTTATGTAATTAACTGCAGATAAACATAATTAAATAAAAGATAAAAATCTTATTTTAAATATAAAAAATCTAAAATATAATTAGGATAGTCATTAACTTCTAATAAAATACTTAATTATTATCTTTATAAAAAAATTATATTATTAAACCAAAAATAAAAATAATA
>NC_037537.1:27752186-27759184 GCF_001531365.2 Cynara cardunculus var. scolymus
CCTTGCCAAAATTATAAATTTTCTAATTTATCAATTGATTTGTGGTTAATATTGATTCTCACAGTTACCACAAACTAATTAGTTCTCATTTGATTAGGCCCCTATGTGAGATCAATTGTTTTTCGTGAGACCCGTAAGACTAATTCTCAACCATTTGATTAGATCTACAATCTAAACATTCATAATCACAAATTTGCCACGAAACTTCACAATAATCATAAAATTATCACCATACAACTTTAGACCATTAAATTATTAGGATATGTGTGTTGTTTTTGTTCATTGCCTTTCAAAAGGATTGTTGAAGGAATTCATAAGCTTTTTAATTAGAAAATAGAAAAAATAATAACAAGAATGATGCTAAAAGAAGTAATTAATGCAAACGTTCACTTTTTTTTTCCAAATTAGGAGGAAGTGTCAGTTTTGTCAATGGAATGGACCATCTTATTACTCAAATCCTTACGTTGTTTTGTAGCTTCAAGTAGGGACTCAATCTGTAGCATCCATTCGTTGTAAATCCTTTTATTTTAGACCACATCAGATCCAGTAGTACTTTGTATTCATCATCAACAATTTCAATTACTCAATCATCTACCAAATTAGCAAGATTAGTTTCAATGGTTAAGCCATTATTATGATAAACTATTGATTACTGAACTCGTATCAACGGAAGGGAGGTCGAATATAAAAAAAATCATGTGATAAAAGAAGGTGAAATGAAAAGGGTATTTAATTCACGACACGAAATGTCTCTTTTAATCATGATGCATATATAGCGACATCAAGGAGTTTACGCTAAAAGTGCTCTTCGGTGACGGAGTGACATCACAAAACATTACAAGTTTTATACAATAAAGTTTTGATCATACCATTGATAAACTATGACATTATATATATATATATATATATATACATATATATATATATATATATATATATGTGTGTGTATAGAACTTGTTGAATTTGATGTAAAATTGTTGAAAAGGAGATATGGAAAGAAAGAGGGTAAAGTGAAAGTGGAGGTACTACTTTTAGACCAGAGAAACAAGATTTTTTTTTCCTCTCTAGTTTACGTGGTACTTGAAGAAAAGGACCCCATTTGTACCAAAGCTTGTCTTGTCTCTCTTGCTCCATCAGGTTACCCATCTCTCATGATGTTGTTATAAGTGTGTATCACTCGTTACAAAGATGGCTGAATGAGGGTAAAACTCATTGCTTCATCTTCTACACGCTCCGCAACTTTATTTCTCCATTCTGCTTTCTAACAACAATCCAACGAAACCACACTCCTACTTCAAATACATCTATATATGCACTTATCAAGATCCAATCATCAGTTGAGTCAGTCAGAATGATCACTTCTGAACCTGATGATTGCAGTTCTAACTCTTTCACTTCGCCATCTTCTTCACCAGGGTCAACAACTCAACCACAAAACCCTAAAACCAGATCAGCAACCATCAAAAGAAGCCGAGACACCAGCACCAAGCACCCAGTCTACCGTGGCGTCCGAATGCGTAACTGGGGCAAATGGGTCTCTGAAATCCGTGAGCCGCGAAAGAAATCAAGGATATGGCTTGGGACATACCGGAACCCTGAAATGGCCGCCCGTGCACACGACGTCGCAGCGCTTAGCATCAAGGGTAACTCGGCTATCATCAATTTCCCCGATCTCGTTGGATCGTTGCCCAGACCGGTTTCGTCGTCCCCGAGAGATGTACAAGCTGCTGCAGCCAAAGCAGCTGCTATGGACAAGTTTGACTTTCCGCCGGCACCGTCCACAGTGTCGTCAGAGGAGCTGAGTGAGATTACAGAGCTTCCGATTCTTGGGCCGAGTGTTGACTCGGCCGAGTCAAGTAATGAGTTCATATACATCGACTCGGTGGTGGATGGGTGGTTGTACCCACCACAATGGATGCATAATGGCGCAGATGACGACGGTGGGCATGTTTCCGGTCAGAAGAATGCGGCTTCCAATGACTTTGAGCCTATATTGTGGAATTATTAAGTGTGTTTTCGTGTGTTTTTTGGGTTCTCGTTTACCCTTTTTAATTAGAAAACCCTTCTCATAAAGATATCAATATCAATCATCGTTTCATACCGTTTTAATTTGTTTATATGATGTAACATACAAACGAATTAGATTGACCCAAATTGGTGCACAAAAACAACAAGAAATGATCGTTTTAGTCGATTTTAATTGTTGGATAAATATATATCAACATGATCTTAATACAATAAGATTATGGATTTAATTTTTTTTAATTAAATGTATCTTTATGTGTAAAATTATATTTTACCGTTATGTATAAATATATCTTAAATCATATGCTTTATTTGGATGTTGACACTTGTCTGGTTGGAGAAGGTGAAGTGAGATGAGGTGGAGTTCGGGTTACCGGTTAAGGTACATCTGGAGTAGCATAAAGTACAATCTGACTATGCATGAACAATCTAACCTAATTCATACTGATAATATATTTTATGTAAACACCTTAATTTGTACAGAACTTTACTAAAAAACAATTAAACAGCTCGAAAATTCTTAGATAAGATAAATTTCAAAAAGATAAAATAATAATATATAATATTATATTATTTAAATACTTGAATACGACTCAATAAATATTGAAGTAATATTTTAGCATTGGGAAACGAGCCTTTTTCTATCCAATTTGTTCTGATCCCATCATATGAAACACGACAGATCAATTGCACCGGCACGGGTTATCGTTTCGTTCTTTCGTCTACTATAAAAAATTATAAGATTATGCAAGGTATCACCGTATTAATTCGTTGTGTGTCATTATATATATTTTGAAACTACAATGATGACAAGTTTTTCTTGGTAAAGTTGGTTTGCAAGGTTTTTCTTACGCTCTAGACCCGAGTCTGAGTCCTATTGGTATCATTTTCTTAGTTTTTAACTTTTTATTTCAAATTTATTATGTGTCTAAAAAAAACTTATAATAACAGACTTGAATACATGACCTTACATATAAAAAACAATGAACCAATCATCAGAGTAACGTTGATTTTGAGGAAAATGCTATACGAAATTAGAATAAATGATGTATATTTCATACAATTACCATATGTTAGTAATGATGATGGTGACAAAACAGTTTGTATGAGATTGTCGGGGTGGGGGTAGATAAAACCACTTTTCTTTTGTCTCCACTTTTTAATTATGTTTATTTAACAATAAATACAAAAAACCCTAATTTTAATTTAATTAATTGGATGTTTTTGGTTAAATAATTATCTTGTAGAAGGTTAATTGTACCCCATAATTTGCTAATTACATCCATAGGGTTCAAATTACAAAGGTAATTACACCCCTCTTAAGTGTGCAAATAGGAATGATTTATTTTTTATCTAAAAAATAATAATATTTCTGGAATTGCGTTAAATTATTGTTATTTAAAGAACCTAATTTGAATTAAATATCGATAAGCTTGATTTGTTTCATATGTTTTTTTTCATAAATGATTAGGAGAATATATATATATATATATATATATATATATATATATATATGAGCAGTTATTGTATAATATTCGAATGATATTTGATATAATGTGTTTTGGTTATAAGGACCATGTAGAAAGACATTTGTTACCAAACATAATAAAAAATCAGATATAAACATCTTAGATTTATATACCTAATTAAATACGCAAACCTACCCACAGCTAGCACTCGAACATGCAATTGCTCCACACTACTTCAGCAAGGAAACATGGATCATAAAGGGGCTAATTAGCGGTTTAGTTTGTTTCTTAAGGGGTTGTTTGTTTACCTCTTAATAGTTCCATTAAGAGGCAACATCTGAATCATTAAGAGGTGAGTCTTGTTTGGCAAAGAAAAAAAGTCTGCCTTTTAATTTCTTCTAAAACCCTCTGAATGATTTTGTATCATGAATCTCTCTTAACCATTAAGAGCTCTAATTTCATTGTACACAATTACCAAACAATTATATTTTTTATTTTGCACTATATCATTAGAGCATTTTAATCATTCTGACCACTTAATCATTCTGCACCAAATCATTCAGCAATTGCTAAACAACCCTTAGTAATACAAGATAGGTTTAGTTTGTGAGTTTAAGCTTTAATATATAACAACGTGTGGAACACTAAGGTTAATTTGATCCAAGGACACTTTATGTGATTCACTCTATCATCATATTATTCATATCTATGATTTTGGTAAATGTTATTTTTTTTTAAATATATAGTATTTATATACGGCAAACAAAACAAATAAATTTACACATCCTTCTCATATTTAGTGAAGTTTGAACTCTTGACCTTCTAGGAGGCCAAAGACTCACATACTGCTGGACCAAAAGTCATTTGGTTGGTAAATGTTATTTTATTTTATATAGTTTTATAGTTTACAAGACATATTTATTTAAATATTTAATTAATAAATCAAAATATATTAATAAAAATATATGTTAAATTAAAATGTCATTTTCTTGAACAGATCTAGTGACTACTACAACATATATGGTTTTCCTCACTTCCACTTTTTGCTGTGTTTTCACAAAAAAAAAAATATGTACCTTTCGTATAGAAATGAGCCAAAATAAATGACGATATCTATATTTATATTTTTTATAACATGTATAAATAAAATATATATATAAATATATAATATACGGGTTGGGTTCACGTGATACCAATCTGTTTTCGTGAGACCCATGAGACCACATTTTTACACTTGAAACTTCACAACAAAAACACTGTGAAGGTTAAAAAAAGTCGAACATTCACAACATTTTGCTGTGAAGTTTCAAGTGTAAAACGGTGGTCTCACGGGTCTCACGAAAACAGGCTGGTCTCACATGATCACAAGTCTATAATATACTTTTATCAACATATATAATTATATAACAATATTTGTTTAGTTTTGTTGAAAAGCTTTGTAACTTTTGCATATTATTGTAGTTGGAGTAAACTACAAATTTGGTCTCTCTAGTTCATTGTTTGTAACACTTTTAGTCCTTACAATTTTGAAATTACAGTTTCGCTATTATAATATGAAAAAACGACTGGATTTGGTCCCTCTTTGTAATGAACGTTAAAAAAATCCGTTAGATTAGGGAGATTTTAGTCTTTGTAGATTTCATTTTACTTTCTACTAAAAATTAAAGGAACTTTACATAGACATCCTATTAGATAATGGCAAGTCTCCCCCTTTACTAGTATACATATGCACATTTAGATTATCTCACGGGTGAACTTCACTGTCAACGACCATCTTCCTGGGCGAAGAGAGAGAAACTAAATCCTACAAATTTGAAACCAACTCGTGTTTTATACACTACGATTCAAACCAAAATTTGAAACCAAATCCAAAATTAAAACCAAATTTGAATCCAAAATCCAAACAAAAAACCCCTTTCCCGCTTCCCCTTTCCTACAACCACTCCGATCAATTCATGGTCAACTGCCCTCTCCGACTATCTTCTCTGGCCAAATCCAAATATCAAAATAAAACTTCAATCCAAATCCAAAACACCAAACACCAAAACCCAAAATCAAAAACCCATCAGTTCCATATTAAAACCCAAAAATTGAAAATCAATGCCCTAAACCTACCTTCTCCTTTTTTCCTACTACCATCAGTTCCATATCCGTGTAAAAATTTAAACCCAAATTCAGAAGCCCAATATGGGATAACTTCGAGGGTGATAAAGAATGCAACTAGAGTATCAAAACACCCAATCAAAAGACTTGGTTGCTTCTCATAACTATTGGATGAAGATCACTCAAAAGAAAACCTAGAACTTGAAAACCCCATGAAACTGCAAGAACCATCGGAGACTACGGTGGGTTATCCTGGAAAGAGTAGGTATAAGAGGAGACAATGCCAGGGAGGGTGGTGTTGTAAATAAGTTGTGTGTTTGGGAGGAGTTCCACCTTGTAGGAGGAGGATGGTCAGAAGGAGACAATTACAGGTTGCAGGTGAACGATTGCAGGAGGAGACGATTACAGGTTGTAGGTGCACAAGTGCAAGAGGAGACGTCGACGAGATGGTTGCAAGAGGAGACGTCGACGAGTTGCAGACGGATGGTTACATGAGGAGGATGATTTTAGACGGAAGGAAAGACTCATCAGTGGTGGTATTGTTCATCGAAGGTTTGTTTCATCGGTGGTGGTATTGCTCATCAGAGGTTTAGGAGGGACTTTGCATGTTTTTGTGTGTGTATGAATTAAAATTTACTTTTGTAAAGAAAAAATAGAGAAAAATGACAAAAGTCTGAAATACCCCTTGTCTAACGACATTAATTAACGGCAATTAGACAAAAAGAACAAATCCGATCGTGTTTACATACCACAACGGCAAAATTGCAATTTCAAGATTGTAGGGACCAAAAGTGTTACAAACAATGAACCACATGGACCAAATTTGTAGTTTACTCTTGTACTTGTAAGTTTTTAATGATATATCCAAGCAATAACGGACTTATATTCTTAGGATTAAAATAATAATAATATATATATATATATATATATATATATTTTTCACCAATTAATCAAATTACTTAAAAAAATCATGAATAACATTAAAGTTTTGTTGCCTTTGGAGATCGTTAACATATCTAGGGGTGAGCATAGGCGGGTACCTGCCCTTTTTGACAGGAACCGGAATCGGAACCGGAACCGGCGGTTCTTGAGATATTGGAACCGGAACCGGAACCGGTTAGAGCGGTTCTTAAATTTTTGGAACCGGAACCGGAACCGCCGGGAACCGGTTCCGGTTGCGGGTACCCGCTTCTTAAATAATTAAAATTTTGTTATTTAGAAATAAAAAATAAAACGTTGCCAAAACACTAAATAAATAAGCAAGAATACAAATTATATATAATAATGSTTACAAATATTGTTTAACGATTACAAACCATAATAGACTAATAGAAAATGTTCAAAGTTTAACGATTACATACTATAATGGTAAATTTTCAAAGTTTAACGATTACATACTAT
>NC_037537.1:27759203-27765927 GCF_001531365.2 Cynara cardunculus var. scolymus
ATTTAAAAAAATACGAATCATTCTATATGAAGAATTTAGATGAASAATGAAGATKAYRGMRTRYTTTCAAGATGTAAACCTAATATAAATTTGGTATTAAAAAAAATTATTTAAAAATACCGGGTACCCGGCGGGTAACGGTTCCGAAAAATTGAGAACCGGAACCGGAACCATTCTCAATCGATTCCGTATTTTAGGAACCGAAACCGGAACCACTCATATCGGTTCCGGTTCCAAGGCGGTTCCGGTTCCATAGCCGGGTACCCGGTTCCGCTGCTCACCCCTAAACATATCTTTTGCTTTTGTGCGTCCTCGTCAACGAAAACCGTTGATTTTTTTAAAATTGTAGGGAAATAATAAATCAGATACAATCGCAATCAATGCATATTTTTTATATTTTTTATTATAAAACATTTGATAAAAACTCTTAAAAACATTTTTTTTACGTATGATATATTGTTTATTGATGTATATTACTTCAAATTCAAGATTACAAGTAAATTGTGCATAAGTACAACTTATTAGATTTTCATGTTTAAATTCGTGTAACTAACTGTAAATAAATTTCTCATTTTAAATATAAAAAGTTCAAAATATAATTATGATAATTATAGTTCTAACATAATATGTAATTATTATCTTTATAAAAAAATTATATTGTTAAATCAAAAACAAATTATTTCGTTATTAAACCTAAATTGAATTATAATAAAAAATTGAATGAAAAAATTTACACAAAAAGACTAGAACTTTTATATTTTTTTTTTCAGATTTATATTTATTCAAAAAATAAAGACATTATCGATTTCTCAAACCACATAAAACCGTGTTATAACATCGATAAAGACAAAAAATAAAACAAAACATTAAAATCGAAATACATATCGTTACATTGCACGAGTATCATTCTAGTAATATATACAAAAACGTATATAAAAAGAATACAAAAACGTACTTTGTGTTTTTCCCACGAATGATCCAAAAGCTTTATGGTGTTGGTATTCATGACAAATGAATTTTCTTTAATTTAATTCTTTAGTTTTGAAGAAGATCAAGATCGATGATTGATATGAGGAGATCGAGCTGGCAGAAACATAATACAATCAAACGTACACCGTATTTGTGGACATGAGACAATCCATAAATATCAAACTTTCCCCACCTAACAAGGCATCTCTCTCTATCAAATTATTGCTACGTAATACGATCCCGTGAGTTATTATAGTTTCGGTCTAGATTCTCCTAAGCGATGGACGGTCTTTTGTTGTACATCTCGACAAATTTTGAAAAAGATAATTAACGTATTAATTGTATTTGAACGATAAGTATATTTGATTTTATAATGAAATGAGTATTTGTAATGGAAGGTATACAAACGAACAAACCGGTAGGCTTTAACCAACATTTATTGGCTTTCGGTTTCAAGATTTTAGGTATAACTGCAAACCAGTTAGAAACCTACTTGAGGGAAATTAATAGAGATAGTCATTTTCAGACTTTGGATTCATCTTTTAGTTATTTTTATTCCAACATTTCAGAAAGATTATTACGTTTGCAAGTGATTTGGATGAGTCAAAATATTAAAAAAAAAAAAGTTGTTTTTGAACCAAGTCCACAAGTGTAGGGACTAAATTTGTAAACTAGACAAATTTTCTTTTCAAGCCAGGTCCCTCCAGAATGTTGTGATGTATAGGATTTAGAAGTGTAGGGGTCTGAATGAATTAAGAAGGGAAGAAGGGTTAGTTAGGAAAATATATGGGTTCATCAGAAAGCAATGGCTGTGTGTGTAGTAATAGTATTAACTACAACGTCTCACCTAACTGAAGAGGGTGTGGGCAGGACATATCTAGCAATGTAGGCAACACACCATACGGCATGCTCTTACCTCTCTACTATTAATATCCATTGCAATAAATTATCATAATTTTAATAATCAGTATATCATGTACTATTTCATTCATCATCTAATGAGGCGGTCGATAAAATGTTTTCTAGCTTTTTATTTATATTTATATATAATTAGTTAATTAATTCATATCTAAATCACACTGTTTTTCCTTCGCAGATATTTGGACTAAGATGTTAAGTTGATGACACAGAGAGGATTTGAGAGTTCACGAGGCTTTTTTCATCTTTGAAAAAGAAAGAAACGAGCTCGAAGGAAGCCCGGAAGTTGGCATCTAACAAGGAAAACATAACCGAATGAGGGTGCCATGCGGCTTAACCCGCGCCCAAATCGCCTAACCGTTGGACGTTGCCCAGCCTTGGCAAGTAGCATGCGGCTAAACACGCATCTGGGTCGCCTAAGCTACTGTTTGCCATATGCCAATCTTTCTTCCCACGGCTTTCATGCGGCCAGACCTGCATGGTGGTCGCATATGTCACTGTCTATTTCTCCTTCTCTGCGGATAATCGGCGGCTAATTAAGCATGCGTATTACCGCCCGTCTCATACACCATCACCCGCGCATGATTCCTTTCCAGCCTATGATCCTTCTTACTTTGATTCTTATCCCATTATTCCTTCCTTTTAGTTCTTAATAATTCTTTGTTATCCTATTTAATTATACTTGTTAGTCTTAATCTTGGTCTCATACACCATCACCATCCCTTTTCATGCATGCATCCAGACCTGCAGTGTGTTTTCTTATATTGAAGTACGGGAGTAAATTGAAACTATATATCATATCCAAAGGACATAACATTTTCTGATGTCTTTCTTCTTTGAAGAAGATATGATCGACATATGGGTGTGTGTCCTTTTGGTCCATCCCCAAATAATTGGCACAGGAAATCATCATAAAGGGGAACCTGCCTCCCCTTCAAGATTTTCTTACAACTTCTGCAACAAACTTAATTGCATATATATATATATATATATATATATATATATATATATATATATATATATTATCAGAGAGTACAATCTTTTTGAAACCCACAAACACTGCATCACCATGTCATTGGCTCATGCATTTACTAAGTAGTACCATACGGAATTACTCTACTATACAGTGAATGAAATTTGTTTAAAGAAAAGATAAATTAAAATTCTTTTGGTGTTATAATGGTCATATCTAAAAGTGTTACAATAGGTCTATAAGATGTTTTTAGGCATTTTAACAAGTTTTTATGATGTTTTTAAAATAAATTATCGTATTAACTAATTTTATATGATATTATTTGAAGAAGTGTCGTGTAAACACAGATGTCCTGTAAAAAAAATCTTTAAATCGGTGTTTGTTTTTATCTGAATGATGATGTACTTCAAAAGGTGTTGAAGGCACCACCGGCCATTCTTTAGTGTAGCAATACTACCAGTGTACCAGAAATATCCGAAAACCTTAAAATTAATGGCGTCGAGTACATGTTACATGCATGCATTAGTTTGTACCTAATGGCAATTTTAATTAAATTGTGTCATAACTTTTATTCCCACCTATGTCAAAACAATTGTAGATATAATCTGGGTTCTTTTCTCTTCAACACACATAAAAAGTTGACATCTAATCCCAATTAAATGCTCAAAAAGTGTAACGGTTTGATTGGCTAATGCTGAGAAATGAAAATGACAAGAAATGAAACAGTTTTATAGAAAACCAAACAGTTTCTCTTATTTTCATTCTCATTGATTATTACTTAATACCTCTAACCAAACACCCCCTAAGATATATACTTGCACCTTGAACCGAGAGGTAACAGATTCATTACATTTTACATCCAATGAAGTCTTTTAACTTATATAACTTTACCTAAGTGATTCAGAATGATTCATCATGAGATCGCATTTCCTTGTATTCGTATGTAAATATTCATGGGACAACATGTACATACATACATACATACACACATACATACATACATACATACACACATACATACATACATACACACACACATACATACATACATACATACATACATACATACACACACATACATACACACATACATACACACATACACACATACATACACACATACACACATACACACATACACACATACACACACACACATACACACATACACACATACACACATACACACATACACACACACACATACACACATACACACATACACACATACACACATACACACATACATACATACATACATACATACATACACACATACATACACACATACACACATACATACACACATACACACACACATACACACATACACACATACACACATACACACATACATACCTACATACACACATACACACATACACACATACACACATACACACATACACACATACATACATACATACATACATACATACATACATACATACATACATACATACATACATACATAGAGAGAGTCGGGTTCGTACAAGAATGCTACCTAAATAAAAAAATAAGATAATGAATCTCATCCCCCCACGTCATCCAATCTTATGGTTATGATTAACTTACAAAATTAGGTTAAAAGGTCATTAAGGTGATTTGGATTTTAAGTATAATCTAATTAATTATTTGAAACCCTAAAATATCTCATAATATCCTTAATTAGCTTATTTAATTTTAGATTCCGATCCGTCAATAATTTCTTTTTCATTGTTTTTTACTGATTTCTTTGCAGGTTTTAGGTTACGATTAGTCAATAATTATTTCGAAGTTTGAATCATATGTGATTTTGCTACATATCACGTGTGATTCTTTTAACTATTCTTCTTCATGATCTTCTCCACAAGTTTGTCACGGGTTTTTTCATGATTTTTTGAATCCACGATTTTGTTTTCACGGTTTAGATCACATGCATGTTTTATACTAGAATATCACTTGTGATTAACAACACAAAAAATCACAACCATATATATGTATTGTGCTATATTATATCATTTGTGATTAACAAATCATACAACAAGAAGCACATGCATATGATTAACAAACGAAAAATCTTAGTCATCGTAGAAATATCGCATATATATAAGATTAACAATAAAATAAAAAAAATTCTTATATTTAAATCTCAGCCAAACGAAAATAGATCTTTTGCTGAAAAGCGACGAGAAAAACGCTAAAGATGTAGAAACTAATTAAAAGAAAACCAAAAGAATCAATTAGCCTCTCGAAATTCATCTCGAATCTCTTGAAGTTGTATTTTGGAAATCCCGTTTGAAAATATTTCTCGAATGCAATGATCGGCATGGTGTTGCTGCTAGGTAGAAGCAAAGTTGGAGACACCAACAATGTCGTCAAAGAAAAAACACATCAAGATAAAATTACTCTTGTCTTAATTCTCAAATGAAATCAGAATCGCAAATCTTCATTTAAGAAATTCGTTTTTGTTATAAATTTGTCGTATGCTATCTTAATCATTGATTTATTGAGATGTGAATCTCGTGTGACCTTTTATATACCAGAAGATTAAGGACGTGTGTAAAACAACGAGATATATCTTAATATATAAATTTATGTGATTTTGAACAAACGATAATGTTTTTTAATAGGGTTAAATACATGAAATAACAACCTACTTTTATAAATTTTCTTATTATATCATTCTACTTTTGTTTTTCTTATTACAACAATGTACTTTCAAATTATTTTTCATTAAGACATCATACTTTAAAAAATCTACCCATAATAGCAATGGGCAACCTGTTACCTTTTAAACCGGTTAACCTCTTGACTTTTTTTTTGCTTATGTGGCTTTAATGAGATGATGTGGATGACACATCGTTTTGATAACTTAACTAAAATAAAAATAAAAACTTATTTCAAATTATTATTAGTGATTTTCATTATTCATTGCTATGATCTAAAAAAACATTTAATTTTTTTTTACTTTTTCTTATTAAGTTGCATGCAAATTAAACATTATAAAGTAAAATGTTTCTTAAATAAATATGAAACATTATTTCCGAAATATATTTTGTTTGTAAAAAAGGTAACACTTCTTATTTTATGTTGTTCAAATAAATACATATCTTTTAAAGTTTTTTTTTAAAATGTTAACGAAATAATTTGTGATATACAATTTTTTAATATTGTTATATTAATAAATAATTCAAAAAAATCTAATTAATTTAATATATTTATACGTCAAGTAAAAGTTTTTGAACAAATATAATATATTCTTTAAAAGATAATATATTTTGGTAAAAATGAACAATTCTTATTTTCTTTTTTCAAAAAACACATATTTTTTAAAAATATCAGCGAGATAAGCTGTGTTCTACTAATTTTATTGATATTGGTATATTAATGAATAATTTAATTTTTTTCTAACATATTTAATAAATAACATGTAAAATATTTAAATATTAAAATTAAAAATACAATGTTTAATAAAAACTAGTAGATGCTATAATAAAATAATTTTAAAAGTACAATAATGTAGTAAGAAAGTCGCATCACTATAGTACATGTGGACAACCTACGTGGACAATGAGATGACATGGAAACCTAGTATAATGGGTAAATTTAAATCAAAAGGTTACCCAATGTTATAATGGGTAAATTTTTCAAAGTACAATGTCCTAATAAAAAAATAATTTGAAAGTATATTGCTGTAATAAGAAAAATTAGAAGTACAATGTTATAATAAAGAAATTTATGAAAGTATATTGCTATTTTGTGCATTTTACCCTTTTTAATATAAATTTGAAGATATCATAAAAAATTTTAAAAAAATATAAAAATTCTCATTTTTTTATGTAATTTTTTTAATTCCATTTTTTATTATAATTTAATTTAGGT
>NC_037537.1:27766858-27793237 GCF_001531365.2 Cynara cardunculus var. scolymus
TTGTGAACAATTCTTTAACAATTACATATGAATTCGAATCCCGATTGTAGTCGTAGACGATTTTAACTTTTTCATTCTCATTATTGTCGATCTGTTTTCCAATAGGTTTATCCATATTACTCGGACGATATCGAAATCTATACAATCGGAAATTATTTAACAATTACAAAATCAATATCATTATGGATAGAATAAATTGAAATTACAAAACAATGAACACGTATAAAAAAAATATCAATATTACATAATCATCAATTGTTGAGATTTTTAGATTTGTAACTCCCAATTAATGATTTGGGAGTTACATAAATGACAAATTATTTAATTACCCTTTGTCATTAATATATGAGTTATATGTGAACCTAAAGAAAAGATGGAATATGATTGGTTGAGCTTGGTTAACAAAGTTAACACAAAAATATTGGTTAGTATTTGAACCAACCCCTATATGTATACGTATATGTATATGTATATGTATATGTATATGTATATGTATATGTATATGGGAGAGATTAAATGTAAATCACTCATATTTGTGCAAACCATCTTTATCCATCGATTTCATTATTTAATTTTATGAAATTGTTTCATATAATACTTTTCATAATAAAGTTGTTTCATATATGGTTTTTTCTATGTTTTAATGAAATTATTTCATATATTTATCTAAAATTAATATAATGTAGATGATAATATCCATAATTAATACCAACCACAATAAAAATGACTAATCAACCTCTCATCATTAAAAAAAATTATGAGTGGGTTGAATAATGTTTGCACGGTCTGTACAAATAACATGGTTTACAAAGTAAACTATCTTTATATATATATATATATATGATTGATTGAAATGAAATTTACAAATATGATTTTGATCAAAACCCTAAAGAAATGAGTGAGAGTTAATGAAATATAAATGCAAAATATATATAATTGTATACTGAAAGTCGAGCTCATATATATGACATTAAACAGAAAAGGTGCGAGTCTTTTTCCCGATGTTGACTCATATTATGTTTTACATGTCGGTAACATATATAATTTGAGTTTTCCATCATCATTATTCATTCCTGCCTGCCACCTCGCACCTCTTTGGATATCGTCTTCTTACTGCCCCACACCTGCTGTCCACTCTTAAAAGCCGACCATTTTATATGATCAATTACAGACGCCTTTCTTTTCCGTACTAACACCCAGCTGGCTCTTGTCCTCGGTTTCCATTTTTTTCGTATTTTTACCGTTACAACACGAACCATCTTCAAGATTCTAACCACGAAGATCGACCATATATATAATGCAAATTCTATTAAAACTAAATAAAATCCGGTGTAAAATGACTATCGAAAGAAAATCAAACACTTGCATTAATGCCGTTTAGTTCCCGTTTGGAAAATTTGGTGATCCACAATTATGTGTTTGGATTGTTTAAGAAAAACACTTAATCCAAGTGAACCGTTCTTAAATCACATTTTTTTAGAATATATGAAACATATATCATATTGAATTAGAAAACTGATATGGGGTTTAACATATTTTTACATGTTACGAGAGTCAAAGTCTACTATTATAGCCTATAAGGACTCGAAACTCTAGTGGGTCAATTCGTACTCACCTAGCCCCCTCTTGACACTTTGGTACAATATACACCGTCTAGTATTTATTGAATGGGGTATGTTAGATTCTTACATCGACTAGACTTGGACTAATTCTTCTTTATGTATGTTGAAACTTTCTTTTCTCTTATTAAAAGCTCTTTTGTAGAGCAATTTGGAGGTTTGACACATTCTTACAAATTGGATTTTCGAAGATCATCTATTGTTACGAACTGAAAGACAAATTAAAGTTTGTTAGTTTGCTTGAATGTAAATGTCATCAACCGGTAATCAAAGCAAAAGTTAGCTCGAATTCAAAGTTCATGGTCAATTTCAAGATTTCTTGAAATTTAAAGTTTAACCAAACCAAAACCAGTTAAAGCAAGTAATTGTTCACTGTTTATAAGTTAGTTAACGAGGTTTAAGAGTTGAGATGGGTAGAGGGTCTTGTGCATATGATGATGATCACATTTTAGGCCATTAAGAAGACAAAAATATATGGGCTATAAGTTGTGTTGCAGAAATTCATGGCCCAACAAAGCCCACATTTATTTCAAGGACAAAATCGACGATAAAAGGATTAATGATCCTGCTACCGATTACGGATTACTGATTACCGATTACCGATTGATAGAATCTAATGATATAAAAATGGATACATGGTGAATGGAGTTCTCTGTTTTCCTACTGTTTGCCGAGAATCAAGTTGAAGAAACAGATAAGAAATGATCTTTTTTTCAACAGATATTCTCGTCATTTGAACTGGTTTCTTGGTGAGTCTAATTAATTACATCAATATAGTTCTATAATGTAGGTAGCTACAATGGGTACCATTTTCCAAGTCAAAATACTTATTTATATTAATTTACGAAACCAAATAACGTAATAATAAAAAGAAAATCAGTAGTAAAATTAGTGGTTGTAGGTTTTAATATATATATATATATATATATATATATATATGTATATGTATGTATGTATATGTAGAGGAACGATCAAATGAAAACTATCCTCATTTGTACAAACCACCCTCATACGTCGATTTCATTGTTTAATTTTAATGAAATTTTTTCATGAAATTGTTTAATCTTGTATAATTGTTTCATATAATATTTTTTTTGATGAATTTGTTTCATATATGGTTATGAAATTGTTTCATATTTAATGAAATTCTAATGAAACTGTTTCATGTATTTCTTTAAAATCAAAATAATGAAGAGGATAATATCCATGATTAACACCCTACACAATAAAAATGGTTAATCAATCTCTCATAATTACAAAAAAATGAACAAAATGAAAAATTATGATTGATTGAATGTGGTTTTCACGGTTTGTACAAATTGGTGGTTTTTATTTGAACATTTCTCTGTATATGATATATATATATATATATATATATATATATATATATACATCATTTGGTTTCTCCGTTGGGGGAACACACATTTTAATTAGCTAAGCAGGGCTTAATTATATTTGCCATAATGATTTCCTTTGGGGATCAACCACGACATCAACGGACATAAAGCAAATATAAAATATTTATTATTCCAATTAATATAAAAAAATAATTCACGAGTCAACAGGATCATCATTTCAAACTTCCTATGTTCACTATTTAATTTCCTTAACCTTATAATTATTAATATTTTCTAATTCGGTATATTGTAAATTTTATTTTCACTATATACGAATAAACAAAAATATCAAAGGGCCTTTAGACTTGCGGTATATGAGTCTTTAGCCTCTTAGGAAGTCAAGGGTTCAAACCTCACCAAAAGTGAGGATGGTGTATGAGTTTATTTGTCGTATATAAATATTATATACTTTACAAAAATACTATAAATAAATACATTTATGAATTTAGTTATAAACATACAAGAATAAGTTCCAATATTATTTAATTATGAGAGATCGTAAGGAAAAAAAAGACTTGAAATCTCATGGAAAAAGGTTCTCAAGGAAAATACTTGAAATCAGAAGAGAACATTTTTCTGTGAGAACCTTTATGCGCCCTTGGATGATTTTATAATTGGAAGGCTCTACAAATTTGGTAGCATGATTGTGATAAAGTGAAACTTTAGTGGTATGTAAGTAGGGGAGACGAACTTTAACATAGATTAATCAACATATTTTAACATAAAAAGCACTAAAATGGGTATGGAAATTTAAAACAACTTGGGTCAGATGGAGTATGGTGATCGGAGACAAAGAAAGCGGAGGTCTCGAAATCAAGAGCATCTTTGCTTCTACTATCTCCCTTCTCGTCAAATGGGTATGGAAATTCAAAAGTGATTCTAATGTTCCCTGGGTGAAAATAATTGGTCGGTTATATTTCACACCTTTAGACTTAATGAAATTGGGCCACAAAGCAAGTATACAATACGACCCAACGTCGTCTTTCCAAGTAATAAAGTGGTACAAGTACCGGATTATCGTCCACAGAGATTGTAGCCAAAGTTATATTAGAGTCCAATGAAATAGATGATTTCAGATGACGATTTTGAAGACTTTTGTTTGATATAAGGGCGAATCCAAACATAATACAGAATAAATAAAAGAAGCAAAGGTGTAAGACTTAAGGTGAGACTCAAACACAAATTCCAGCAGCCAATACTATAGGAATGCTACAGCAAGCAGTGTTTTGAAACTAAATTTCACCATCTATTTTGAAGGCATTCCTCTCGGACTTCACCATTGCACTATCTTATAGCTTTCCACCCATATCTCTATGTGGTGTCCGGACCGGGGATAGTGACACGATGGTGTTTTCAAAATATATGGAGAAACAAATCTCTTTGTTAAAAATCACTCTCTCGAGTCGATTYCCATATCATTCGAGTTGGCGTGTTCTTGATAGTTCATCTCTGAATCTGTCACACTTTGACACTTTTGAAGAGTGACCAACCCGTCGGAAGTTAAGTTTTGAAAAACATAAATGACAAGTCTCCTTGTCGGCAACTTTCTCAAGTCTATCTCTTATGTTATCCAAATTGACGTGCATTCAATGGCTTATCTCTAAGTCCATGGCACCTTAACACTTTCAAAGTGATCAACCCGTCAAGAAGTGTGTTTGGTTTTATAAAAACTCGAATGAAACAATGGAACGTCGTTTACGAAAACACTTAGCTACTTTCGTTTGGTTTGAAAATCTCACATTTCCGTCTCACACCCAAGCTATAAAAGCTTAGCTACTCATAACGGAAATTAAATTACAAGAAAAATAAATGACGGAAAGTAAAGACATAAACGTAAATTGCGTAAAGTAAATAACGAGAAAGTAAATGACGGAAATGTAAATGACGAGAATGTAAATTGCGGAAAATAAATAACGGAATGTAAATGACAATAATCGTAAAGGAACGTAAAATAAAGAACGGAAAATAAAAGACGAGAATATTAAAGAAAAAAAAAGATGAAGAACTCAAAAGATTACTAAAGATCACCCTTGGAGAGGGATGATTCTAAAGCTAGATGAAGTTTGATGGAGAAATTGGATACAATGGATGATGAAAAAGGAACCCAAGCCCTCCTTTTATACCCAAAGGAGGCACTAAAAGACAAAAAGACAAATCTTGGAGGCTAAGTTTCCATAAAACTAGTTACAAAGTACAATTAAAGGAACTAGAAATTACAATAACCTAACAAGAGTTTAATCCCAGATTTTTAATCAAAACCCAACTATCTACAGCTGTCTTCCATTAGCTCAAAAAGGCAATAGCTTAATCAATAAGTCCTCCAAAAAGTTATGCATGTTTCAGATCGATGTTGCTCCAATGCTGTAGCATCCTGCTGTTTATCAAAAACTTCCATTAGCTTCTTCCTTGAGTACCAACAAGTCAACCACAATATTTAGCTCCATAATAACAAATGTATAAAGAAATTAATAAAAATGAGTCAAAGTGGGAATGAAATGAAACTATTTTAACAAATAAGACGTAAAACGAGTGCTTTATATGTTGAATTCTCAACATACATCAATAATCAAGTCAATTTATGGCGAAAGTGGAGGCTTAACTGTGGATCAGGGGGTTTCTAGTAGGGGCAACATCGTTTCTGCTATGAAATCGTTGAGGCTGCTTAATATTCACTTGGAGGACGTAAAAACATCCTTTTGGACCGATTAAAGGAAGGGATCTTGTAATTTTGTCGATCGTTTCCCAAGACTCTATGCGTTATAAAATGAAAAGCAGGCGGTTGTTGCGGACATAGTTAAGGAAGGAAGTCCTTGGATTTGGTGCAGATCTATCTGTGACGGTAGAGAAGCTAAGGAACTCGACCAACTAAGGGAGGCTATCACTATCAGGGACTGCTCGCTGACAGATAAGCCTGATAGATGGAATTGGGATTTATCTTCTAATGGTCTTTTTTCCTATTAGATCTCTTTGCTTTATCGTTGAAGAAGCTTTCTTGGGTGTAGGCGATAGGGAAACAAATCCTCCTCATGTCTACCTATAATCTTTATCCTTGTAATTGGTGATGTGGGATTTGGGTAAGATGCTACAAACACCCCACCCCACCCCCCTTCGACTTTGAGGACTCATCATAACCAATAAAATTTGCCCCATCATATGGTACAAACATCAACTCTGATACCATTTGTAACACCTCAAAACAACAGGCTGACCTAATAACTTCGAATCTAACTTAAAACCATGATGAAAGCTATTAGTAGCTAACAACTTGAGACTTGTAAAAAGCTCACAAATCCCATTTTTTATATATGTGAGACGAGTTGTTACAAACTCACCCACTTAAACTCCTGGCGTCCTTGTCAACCCTTCCTAGAATCTTCCTCCTTGTAATCGTAGATGTGGAATTCGTCTAAGATGTTACAAACACCCCCCCCCCCCTCTCTTGATTCATCATACCAAGGAGGTTTGTCCCACCATCTTGATGGTATAAGGATCGACTCTGATACTATTTGTAACACCTCAAGCACAAAGCAACAGACTAGTCAATAACTTTGAATTTAACTTAAAACCATGGTGAAAATTATTAGTAGCACATAATTTAAGACTTATAAAGAGATTACTAATCTCATTTTTTATTTAAGTGGGACGACTTATTATACAATATTTTATGAAATAATTGTACCATAAATATTCATACATGATAGTCGTCATAAAGCATATTCTTAGACAAGAGAATAAATCTTACAACTTCAATCATTAGACTATACTCCTACTCCTAGTGGAAGTAATTACATCAAACATACGTCATGATAGCACCACTATACCAATTCATATCAAATGCTTACATGGCACCTCTACCACCTTCAACTTCAATCGTTATTAAAGAATTAGAACGTTATTTGATGTTGATTATTGATTATGTATCGTTAGTTTGAGACTTCGGTATGTTAAGAAAATATACAAAAGATAAGCATAACGGTTCTTAAACAAGATACTTTGACGGTTTTCATCGATCTACATATATAATAATTGTTTTTTGTAGTTAATAAAATATGACGTCTATTTCTCATGATCAAACTTCATCACAGGATTCCAAAATGTGTTCAAAACAAGATCTGCAGCACATAGAATCCCAAATCATCGACCCCATGTTTGATTTTGTTGAATATAACACCAAACACAAACTTCAGTGCATGAGATAAAGAGGGATTTGACGTGTTCTTTTGATAGTTTATTCCTTAATTCCTTGGTGTTTCAGCATTTTCAATCACACTTAACTTCCACCCTCCACTTGGTATTTTAATTCTATTAATTACTTTGGTTGTTGTTGTTGCTACTTCCTCTCTTCAAATTGGGAAATCCTCATTTTGTCTGCCATCATAACATTTGAATTCCCCATTTGCTTGCATCATTTTTGTAGGAATCAAGTAAAGAATGATTACCAATAACATCAGTGTTTCCGAGATTTTAATTTGATGAAAATCTGATTGTAATTTCAAGTAATTTCGATTTTCTTTAACGATACGGATCATGAAAAACTTAATAAGATAACCTATACTCGCGTATTTATTTGTGCGTATTCGTATCTTTGTAGATGATTACAGGTACGTTTGTCTATGATCACTAAACTGGTTCGTTAATTACTTCTGTTTTGCTGCTTCGATTCTTGTTCATGTGTTATAACCTAATAGCAAATGAACCTTGGTTTTAATGTGATTATTGTTCTGGACATTGACTACCTTGTTGGTCCTCATACACAAGTTGATTTCTAAAAATGAAACCCTAGCTCCGTGACACTTGATGAAACCCTAAGTGCACATACACAAGTTGGTTTCTAAAAATCATGATCACTTGTATAATCTAGTGTATATACAAGATGTGTAATATATATATACAAGACGTCTATATATATGTAAACATCATCATGTTTGTGTTTTGTTATTTTAGGGGAATATCAGTCATCTTCGATCCATCAAAATATCATTATACCAACAAGACGATTCGAGTTCATTCGATCCATTACCACTAGATCATGTGCTCCTTCTAACCCGTCATCGCTACATGCGTCTGCCCCTCTAGAAATCCATCAAGGGATTTCATCAAGACCGTGAAAACCTTTCACATATGTAATTCCTTACGTATCAATATGAATAATAAAAAAAAGGTACGATCGAATCATTAGAATAGACTTTGACCTAGCTATCCATTATACAATTAGTTGGCCACCTAAAAAACAACTTGCAACAATCGATCATTCAACTTGAATTCTTAATTAGTCCTTATAAAACAAGCATTAAAACCTAAATTATAATTAATATAAAGAAGTAAGTAAACAGTTTCGTTCATTTGAATCATTCCATGTTTGATATTCCCACAAAATGATGCAAGCAAATGGGAAATTCAAAGGCGGTGGCAGACAAAATGAGGATTCCCCACTTAGATACTGATCAAGAAGAAGAAGAGTGGAGGCTCCAAAGTGACCGTGATTAGTTAAGAATATATGTGTATATGTATGTGTATATATATATATATATGTGTGTGTGTGTGTGAGAGAGAGAGAGAGAGAAAGAGAGAGTCTACATATATGTATATATGCACTTACACAAGTGTATGAAGCATAGAGACAAACCAATTATGGGTCTCATTCGATGGTTGAGCTCACAAACACAATTTTTAAAAAGACTAATTAACCAATTACGTACTACTAAAAACAGGGCTTTCATCGACGGCCATTTTTTAGGGAAATTTCCGATCAGTCCACTCTCTATGTAGTAAATGGCTCCTTTATGGTGTGTGTGTATATATATATATATATAGAGAGTTTGATTCAAATACTAACCAATTTTTTGTGTTAACTATATTAATCAAGCTTAACCAATCATATTCCATCTTTTCTTTTGGTTCAAATGTAACTCATATATTAAATACAAGTGTATTTAAGTAATTTTTTATTTTATGTAACTCCCAAATAATTAATTGGGAGTTACAAATTTAAAAATATCACAATTGATCATGATGCAATATTGACATTGGGGTTTCACACGTATTCATGTTCTATAATTCACATTTATTTTAATCGACAGTTCTCACATTTGATATATGAACACATCAGAAATCATACAGCCTTAGATACCGTGATTCATAAGTGTTAATGTATATTCAAGTCACTAGATGTTCATATGAATACATACACATACACACACAGAACATGTGAAAACATGTGAACACGTATGAAAACACACAACCCTAGATGCATTGGTTCATAGGTGTTCATGTACATACAACAGAGTTGGCTCTTGAATATACAGAAGATGTTCATACGGTTCACATGTCTAATCTTTTTTGTTTGATGTGGTTTGAAGATATACACAAGTTGTTCATATGTCTGACAACTAGTGTACCAAAGATAGATTACTTTTTACCTAAATACCCTTTAATATTTTGTTCACATATGTTAATTGAAAATATTAATTTAATAAGTAATTTTTAAATATCATTAAATCACAACCATTTATTATTCAAATTAATGGTCAAGATCGGTTAACAAAGTTAACACGATAATCTTGGTTAGCATTTGAACCAGTCCATATATATATATATATATATATATATATATAATAGGCATCATACTACTAATTAAATGTATATAGTTCTCAAATGATTAAGCTCATGTATATGTATATGTATTCACCATGCAAGTCGTATAAAAGCCTTAGTCATGCGTGATTTATTTCGTTGTTTCTAAATACGTAAAGCAAATACTTATGCCGAGCTTTCTATATGTATGCGAGTGAGACACACATACATATAAGCAAATCAATTTAACATAATCTATAATCATTTTAGAAAACTTAATTATTGTGCTATTTTTGGCAAGGCCAGTCAAATAGTTTCGCCTACACCCTCAACATGGGAGTGGCTTCCATAATCAAAGACGTCCAACTTTCCACTTTGGGTATGGACGATGAGTAATAAAAGAGAAAAGCTACTCACTATTAATATTCATATATGAATATCTTCATCATTAGCTAATTGCATTTGAATGTTCTTTAATTCAATTTGCAGCCCGCTTTGAATGGTGTGCTCACTGCCACCTCTCTTAAAAAGCGTAAAGAGAAAAGCAAAAAGAAACGTATAAGTAATTAAGTAGGATAATATTTAACGGTGAACATCCTTTGAGCTACTCTATCTAATGACGGAAAACGTCAGCAGTAGATGTTTAAATCCTCAAAACATAACTAGCTAGCTTATAAGCGTGGAACTCGAAAAATAAAAGAAATCTCTAAAAAAAACTAGAGATGAAACTAAGCAGAAGTTTATTAATCAGTAATACCTGAACTGGAAAGAAAACAATGATCCTATTGATAGGCTAATTTTTGTTCGTCCAACACAATTGAATTAAAATATTGAAGGGTTATTCTCGTGTTAGCATTACATGGTCTTAATGAACATATATGTGTGACAAAAAATTGAGTTTTATCGGTAGTAAAAAGATGTCAAATATTTTATTAATTTTGTAATATTTTCTCCAAGGTTTTTTCATTTTAACATAACTCAAATAAACAACTTTCTTTTTTCTAATTAGGTCGAATTATTTATAAGATATAATTTTCCAATTAGGTTAATTTTATGAAAATGAAATGCTAAAATCTAACAATAATAGTTATTTTTGGCCAGATCCCTCGATGATCTGTAAGGGATCAGCGAGGGAATGTCCAGAAACATGTTCCTTTGTTGATCCCTAGCAGATCAGCGAGAGATCAATGCAGGAATGTCCAAAAACAGATTCCCTCGCTGAGGGATTTTTTCTCACGCTGATTTTCGTTGCTGATAACTGGTTTTCTAGTAATGTTATTCTAAAAGGCTTCTATATTCTTATCAACTTTAACGGTTTTTCTGGAAGTTAAGACAATATTCATGTGGATCTCTTGTGTACATTTTCGATTTTCTATTCATTGATATATAGTTTGGCGTAGTCAACCACGTCATAGAAGTCCGTTCAGACTTTGTTAGGTGACTACAATTTTATGAATGAGCTAAACAACCTACAACCGGCAGAAGCATATGCTGATCAAAGATACTGACTTGAAGTGTGAGGCTAAATCAAATCCAAAAATATTTGTCAAACTGTAACAGTAAAATTTAAAATAACGTTTGTCAGTGTTTTAATTGTACTTAAACTATTTTTACATAAAAATATAATATTTTCATACACAGTTAAATACTTAATTGTATTTATTTTTCCAGTTTTTTCAAAATATGAAATTACAAACTTTTATTTTTATGTTCATATAAGGAGATATTATTTGAGAAACTTTAAATAATAAATCAATTGCATAAGTTATTAAAAGTAATAAATAGTAAATATTGTTTTTTAATAAATATTGAACTTTTACACTTATAAAAGTGAGTAAAACAGGTAATAAATTAATAACGATTTGATTAAAATTTAATTAAAATAGTATTTTACACGACATATTTCAGATAAATCTTATTTCAAAACTAAATCTTGAAATACGTATATACCTAGCTACCCTCTAATATGGCGTACTTAACTATTCATCAAACCCGTTTTTCGATACAATAATACATGCATATACTTAACTATTCACCGAACCCGTTTTTCGATACAATAATACGTGCATAGAATATAAACATACAAATATATCGACAAGTCAAAAAGAAATAACGAATATTACGATTAAAATATTAAAGACTTGTACCAATAACACCAAACGATAAACCAATAATTATACATAAACCAAGGATGAGGATAACAAAATTTAAAATTTTATATCGAGATTTTCTCTTATTTATCGAAGCAATTTTGTTGTCATCTCCATATTTAATTTTTATATTTGTGCTTATTCACTTTAACCTCTTTCATAATGCTGTCCACTAGTTAAAAAGAACTTAATCATATTAGATACCAAGAGCTTGTAGACATAGGTACCAAAGTGTCCTATATATACCCCCTCTCATACCAACATATTGTATAGCCTTCCTATCTAGCAAACCACTATGGCTTCCTCCCTTTCATTTTCAACCACCGGAAACTATGGTTCACGGTCATGCATGCCGGTTTCCGGCCACGGTAGTGATGGTTGTACCTTTGGGCAAGCTAGTTTCCCGAAGAGAAGTAAGAGTAGGGAGTTAAGTATTGTAAGTGTGGCAACTCATTTGCCGGCGATTGTTCTACCACCATCAGTATCACGGAAGGAGGTGGCAAAGGAGCGGAAACTGGTGGCGTGGACTAGCGTCCGGCATGAACGGTGGGAAGGGGAGCTTGTGGTGGAAGGAGATATACCACAATGGCTGGTATGTGTTTGCGTTTATCTGTCAAAATTTGAATCATGATGCACCGATTGATTTATATATATGCATTTTATTAGTGCACCACTTTCACACACATATATGATGTTATTTCAATGATAATACATACATTTTTTCTATATTTAATGGTCTTAATGAAAAAGATCACTAAAAAGACATAACGTTACTATTGATATCGTTTTTTTTAAATTTAAATATCGGGATTTTCATGATTACTAATGAAACCAAATCTTTGTATCGTATTTTGAATCTTATATTTATGATTTATTATAAAGTTCGTTGGTCTGAATCTTGTATTTATGGATGACTTAATGAAGCAATCATATCTTAACGAGTTTATAATAATCTTAACTTGCCAAATATCTTCTAAGAGATTCCTGTTTTTTCTGAGACAACATTTTTATAATGGTTGCCACCAGTTCATTTGTCGTTCTTTGTGTATGCTACTTTCATTATTTAATGGTTTAATTTTTGATTTTCACACCCATGCAGAACGGGACCTACTTGAGGAATGGACCAGGACTGTGGCACATCGGAGACTACGACTTCCGCCACCTCTTCGACGGCTACGCCACCATCGTCCGCCTCTGTTTTGAGAACGGCCACCTCATGATGGGTCACCGCCAGATCGAATCCGATGCATATAAAGCTGCAAGAAAAAGCAATAAACTTTGTTACCGAGAATTTTCTGAAGTCCCTAAGTATGACAACTTCCTAGCATATATAGGAGACTTGGCCAAATTATTCTCGGGGGCGTCGCTAACTGATAATGCCAATACTGGCGTTGTTATGTTAGGGGACGGCCGAGTGGTTTGTCTCACTGAGACAATTAAAGGGTCGATTGTGATCGACCCGAGTAACTTGGATACGTTAGGGAAGTTTGAGTATAGTGACTCGTTGGGTGGATTGGTCCACTCGGCGCACCCTATAGTGACTGACTCGGAATTTTTGACGTTGTTGCCGGATTTGTTGAACCCTGGTTATGTGGTGGCAAGGATGGAACCGGGTACTAATGAAAGGAAGGTGATTGGTCGGGTTGATTGTCGTGGTGGTCCATCACCGGGGTGGGTCCATTCGTTCCCCGTGACCGAACATTATGTGATTGTGCCTGAAATGCCATTGAGGTATTGTGCACAAAATCTTTTAAGGGCTGAACCCACACCATTATACAAGTTTGAGTGGCATCCTGAGTCCAAAGGATATATGCATGTCATGTGCAAAGCTAGTGGCAAATTGGTAAGCATTTCCTATACAAAAATATAATGTTTGAGGTGAAGTTTTTGCTTTTGTTATGGCAATAATTGTCTGAAATAACTCGTATTTGTCGTAAAAATTGAAGGTCGCAAGCGTCGAAGTTCCTCTATTTGTGACATTTCACTTCATCAACGCGTACGAAGAGAAAGATGAAGATGGGAGGGTGATTGGAGTTATAGCCGATTGTTGTGAACATAATGCCGACACAACCATCCTTGACAAGCTCAGGCTTCAAAATCTCCGATCATGGTCTGGGAAGGACGTTCTTCCCGATGCTAGGTACATACGTTTACCAAATAGATTTATCCTTTAGCGAATCCTTTTACAATCGAAGATCAAATGCTTTAAGTATATAATATTTATATACGTCAAACTCATACACATTTCTTTGACGAGACTTGAAACCTTGACTTTTAAACATGTTTGAATCTAACAGGAACCCAAGTACCAAGTACCTAAAATATCTGCTTTTAGTGTTATAGCAAGTTTAATAATCATATATATGCAAAATTGCAGGGTTGGGCGATTTAGAATACCATTCGATGGGAGTCCAAATGGAGAACTGATAGACGCTCTAAACCCCGATGAACATGGAAGGGGGATGGATATGTGTAGCATCAATCCGGCTTATTTAGGCAAGAAATACAGATACGCTTACGCTTGTGGCGCTCAACGCCCTTGTAACTTCCCCAACACCCTCACTAAGGTAAAAGTTCTCATCGAATTTTGCTTCTTCTATGCTCTTAACAGTTTGAACAAATTCGATGGTATTAACCTATTTTCGCATGTTAAATTTACAGATAGACTTAGAAGAGAAGAAAGCGAAGAACTGGCATGATGAAGGTGCAGTCCCATCTGAACCTTTTTTTGTCGCACGCCCTGGTGCAACAAGAGAAGATGATGGTAAGTCACCATAATCCAAATCAACTTAAAACCATGATAAAAAGTCATTAAATTGGCCTTTTTCTATGCCCTTACTAACATTCATACGAACAGGAGTTGTGATTTCAATGATAAGTGACAAGAATGGTGAAGGGTACGCGCTAATATTAGACGCGTCAACATTTGAAGAAATTGCAAGAGCAAAGTTCCCTTACGGGCTTCCATATGGACTTCACGGATGTTGGGTTCCCAAGTCTTAAAAGGTCGACGTCGGAATTAATAAAATACGTATCAAAATAGACGTTTTTATACATCCGATTCGCCTAAATCATAGGTATACCTTGTTCAAAAGGGGCAATAGTTTGGTGTACATAATATCCATATATATATGTGTGTGTATATATATGTTATAAAGGGAACATGTAACATGTTTGTATATATTAGTTTTCTTGTATCATAATGAATGCAAAATACATTGTATATACAATACTATGAAAGTGTATATATATATACATATTCTGTATCTAGTATTCTTTTAATCTAATGATGGTTAGCAATGTAACATGAGTTGGGTTGTTCACGTTACTCAATCTAGTTACTTCAACTAAAAAATCTTAATCTATACTATATTATAAGTCATTTAACAAAAATTCTTAAAAACCATATTTTATGCACGAAATACTTTTATTGATGCATATTAAAATTTAAGATTACAAGTAAATTGTGCATAAGTACAACTTATTAGAGCTTTAATTCATATTTAAATTCGTGTAACTAATTGCAGATAAATATAATCAAATATTGGATAAACATCTCATTTTAAATATAAAAAAATCTAACATATAATTAAGATAATCATTGAGTTCTAACAGAATAATTAGTTATTATCTTTATAAAAAAATTATATTATTAAACCTAAATTAAATTATAATTAAAAAAATTGAATTAAGAAAATTATACCAAAACATAAAAACTTTTAAAAAGATTAATTTGATATATATCTTTTTAAAAAAATTTATGATATTTTCAAGTTTATATTTTATTCAAAAATAAAATAAAAACATTATCGCTTTTTTCAAAACTACATAAAACCGTATTATATCGATATAAAAAATGAATAAAACAAAAGACTGAAATCAAGATATATCTCGATGCATTGCACGAGTACCCTTCTAGTTTATTCAAAAAATTATAATATATAACTCAACTCGATTTTTTATGGTTGGATTGAGTTGAATTCATCTGGTTTTAAAAGGATGGTTAAACTAAAATATAAAACCTTAAAACAAAAAAAGTATTTACTAGTTAATTGTTTAACATCTCAAACTATTACAATCAATCTTAATAGAAAATGAAAGGTTTAAATAGATTTAGACATGATTTGAATTTTGGAATTGGTCTCTGGGGTTGATTTGGTCTATCCCTCACCAAACCCTAATATTTTGATTTGTAGATTTTAGATATGAATTAAGTTTCAAGCTCATTCAAGTCAAATTGTTTGACCAATTTTTTGAGTTAAAATATATCGTTAGATTTATGTGCACAGTGTATACTGCACCTCTAACTACTTATTATAAGAACATGATAAAAGACGATAGATCGAATGTGAGTTAAGGTAAGAAGCGTAAAAATATATCTGAATCATTAATCATCTTTAATCTCAAATCCATTTATGAATCTTTTTTGATATGGAGATCTATGTGATGAAACTCGATGTATCTCATCCTAATATTACATCTAAAGGTGAAAATCACTTCCTATGCTTCTCATTTTTAACTCACATTCTCACTTAAACTCAACTCCATGATCAAATTCTTATTATCCATTAAAAACATATATTATTTTATAGCAAGTAGAAGGATATAATTAAGTCTAGTTTTTAATATTGCAACTGTACATTACTATTAAAATAATATTAAAAACGTATCCGCACAATACAGTAAGATAAATTTTAGTTATAATGTTTCTTTTTATAATTATGGTGTTAGAAAAATGATAATATTTTTATAATTGAATTTGAAGACCCATACTTTTTTTTATCAATGTTAATATCAAATTAATAATTTAAAAGTTTTCGTTTTTTATATTATCTTTTTAGTTCAATTTTTTAGTATAAGTTAATTTAGTTTTGGGCAAATTGCATGAAAAAGTAACTTACTTTCACTTGATTCATATTTTGGGTAACATACTTTTAAAACTTCCATTTTGGTACCTAAAATGTAAAGTTTTAAATATTTAAGTACTCGGGTAACCCAGTGAAGACTAATTTTAGACTAAAAAAAGACTAATTTTAGATTAAAAAAATCCACGTCACTGACTAGGTCAACAAATAATACCGAGTTGGATACCACATCACTCGCCACGTCAGTATGATAATCAGTTAATACTTCAACCAGTTACACGGGTACTTAAATGTTTAAAACTTTGCATCTTACGTACCAAAATGAAAGTTTTGAAAGTACGTTACCCAAAATAGGAATCAAGTGAAAGTACGTTACTTTTTCATGCAATTTGCCCTTTTAGTTTTAATAACAAAGTAATTTATTTTAGGTTCAATAATAATGTTTTTTATAAAAATGATTTTTAGTTCAATCTTTTTATTATAATTTATTTTAGGTTTAATGATATAATTTTTTTTATAAAGATAATAATTAAACATTTTGTTATAACTTAATGATTATCTAAATTATATTTTAGATTATTTATATTTAAAATGAGATATTTATCTTATATTTTGATTATGTTTATCAATTAATTATATGAATTGATCAACATATAGCTTTAAAAAATTATACTCGTACACCATTCACTTGTAATATTGAATTTTAAATAATTTATATTATTAATCAGTACTTCTTTAAAAAAAGGTTTTAAATTTTTTAATCCAAAATGCATAATTCAATATATTTTCACATTTAATCAATAACTAAATATATAATTTTTGATAACCAATAGAAAAACACTCACATGTATTTTTCACATAATATAATAGAATGTTGCGTAACATGATGACAGGAGGAGGATGGCATTTTTGTCATTTTAGCGGTCGATGAACTGGTGAGCTGTCCTTTTCATCCAACTGTCGTTTTCCGTAACCACCTCAAATTATTATCGGGAGTCGATTTCGTTAATCATTTAACAAAATTAATATATGAATCTTAATTATTAATTCTTTCAAAATCACGTTTCTTAGTAAAAGTGTTTAAAGTTTAATCAATAAATATGATGATTTACATATACACTAGTTTAACCAAATTGATTGGTTTCCGATGAGAAGGAGAATTCAGGAGAGAAGCATAAGAAAAGATCTCTACCTTTGAATGCACATTAGGATTAGACGCATCAGATCAGTCACCGTATCAAGCACGATTCATGAGTGTGTTTAAGATTAAAGGTAATCAAGGGTCTAGATCTTTTATTACGCTTCTCATCTTAACTCTACTTCTCACACACGATACTCCACCTTAACCAAATTAGGTGCTTAAGTATCTTTATATGGTCTCTTGTATTGGGTAAGAGTCTTTTATCCGCTAAGAGTTGAATTGGTTACCAAAACTTCTTGTTAGTCCAACCGTGAATGTTGGTTGAGTAAAAGACTTTGGGGCTTGAAATACCAATGCAAAATTGGTCAACGTTTATCAGATAAAGATCATCATCCTGACTTACCACTACAACAAAGTTGAGTTTATAGGACGCCACCAATAACTAATCGTCTTAATAGACCATTTTATATAACATAATTTATAGGACCAAAAAATTAAGTGTCATATCTAAAGACGTTATAATAAGTTCATAGGACACTATTGGACGTCGTAACAAGTTTATTAGGACACTTTTATAAAAAAAATCATCTTAGCTATTTCATAAGACAATTTATTTTAAACTTTCTTGTAAGTTTAAATGATTTTTTTTTGCTCTAATACCATATAGCAAGAGAGGGTAATTTGGGTAATTTTTTTAATATTAGGAAAATGAAACTGATTACAACTACTTATACAAAGGAAATGAAAAGCTAACTCAAGCTATTACAACCTAACCCTAATTAAAACAGATGGTTAACAATCAACAACTAATAACACCCAACTTGCCAACTTCCAAAATGTAGAAAGACAATATTGTCCCTTGTAGAAGGACTTATGCCATGCTTATGGATATTGAAAGGGACATCAAAAAATTTAATATATTTGTTGGTCTTAACTGGAAATATGTTAAAAAATAATCAAAACATCGTATTTTAGTTGATACTTCTTCATACATATTGTTATAATAGAAATTTTCTAAACCTTCTGGGATTGGCTTAATCGTCAATAAGAATAAGCTTTTTGGGATTTTTCTTATGAATCCTACAAGGTCACTCGGAGTTTTCCTAGCTGTTTTTCAAGATCCATAGGATTAGTCGAGATGCATACAAGTTAGCCCGAATACCTAAGATTAATAAAAAAAATGGGAATTTTTATATTACCTAACATGAAATACTTAATTGGTAAACAAACGTTCTCTAGACAACACTTACAAAACTGTTTATTTTAGATGGCGCTTACTAACAACTGTTAGTAAACAACTCCTAAATCTAATTAGCGAAACTATTGGAGGTGATTAAAATTGTCGATTGTTATGAAAAGATATATATGCTATATATTTGATGGAATTAAGGAAATGTATTATAATATCATAAATAGAGAAAAACATATTGTAAATATGTAAGCAAAACTTAAGTATTTGATATATAGATATAGGGGAGGGATGAAATGCAAACCAAACTATTTGTATAAACTGTGAAAACCGTAGATTTCATTGTTTTTTCATTGAATTTTTTTTATGGAATTGTTTTATATGACGAAATTGTTTCAAATAATTCATTTCATGATGAAAACGTTTGATATATTCTTGTTTTTATGTAAAAATTAAATTGTTTCATCTATTTATCATTGTGATAAAATTTGTTTAATGAAATTAGTAGAATGAAGATGACAATGTCCATAATTATTTGAAACAATTTCATCATATTAAATAATTTTATGAAGAAGTTACATTAAAATAAACGATGAAATCGACGGTTTTTATGATTTGTAGATATGACTTGGTTTGCAAAATATCCCTCCATATATAAGAGAATGACCAAATCATATGTAATATCACGTACAAAATCACATGTGATTCACATGACCTTGCCATGTGACCTTGCCACGCGGCCATAAGGTCGTCCACACACATTTTTTGTCGTTATTGTAAAATCACATCCAATTTTGTACATAAATAAGCCATTCTCTTATTTTTTTACAAATAAGTATCATTCTCGTATGAACCTACATCTCTATATATAAAGGGAATAGTTCAAACTAGAATACCTTCATTTTACAAGAACGCGAAAGGTAAACATAAGGTAAGCATGTGATGCTAAATCAGAGACACGTACGACCTTTGGCCTGACCTAGGTTGCGTACCTAGTCGTCCGTACACCACTGGTTCCCTTATCACATGTTTTTTTAAACAGAAAGCATAACCTTAATAACAACTAGCAAACAAGGAGTATCATCACATGTGATAAGGGCCTTACTGATGTGATACTAAATCAAAGACACAAACAACCTTTGATGTGACATAAGTCGTAGACATCCTTCGCACACCACAAAGTTCTCTCATTTATATTATTACATATAATAAGAGTGTTCTTACGTTTACGTAAAATAAACACATGTACTTATTTAAACCTCGATCTATATATCTATATATATAAACAATATGATTTAATTAAATGTTAGATGTATATAAATTGGCAAACGAAAATTAGTCCATGTGCACACATGTAGATAACAACTTTAATTTAAATAATATATTATGCTTATAAATATTAAATATTAATTCAAATGATGGTGTCATGTGCAAGCAATTCGTATGTCGACGGTCGATATATTTTTTTAAATAATTTATCAAAATAATATATAAATCCAATACTTGAATTTAAAAACTTGTTGACTTAATTACTATGACACACTTCAAATATTTTTCATAAAATAAAACCGAAAAACTTATAAAAATCAGTATTTTATATTAATTGTTAATTAGTAAAACTTAAAATAAATATTCTTATAAAATATATAAAAAAAATAAAAATAAATAAATAAATAAATAATAAATATTAACATGGGTTGTGTTGTGGTGGTGGTCACCCCATGCCAATCATCCAACGTATCTCTTCTGTACTCCAGCTTGCTTTTCTTTGCGTTGGCGTCTACATGAAGGTTTATATACAATACGCCCAATGTCTCTTTTTGTCCTTTTCCTCATTCATAATAAATTTTTTTTTTAATTTAAATTAATCATTAAAATCACATTTCTTATATATAAAATACTCATTAAATACAAATACAATAATTGACAAATGAATGAAAGTGACTTTTGTCTAAATACAAGACAGATTTTGGGTTTGACCTACTGCATGCGCTAGTCTTAGCTATTGAGTGAGTACAAAAATAACATTTTATGTTTGGTGTCATTGGAATTGTGTTTCGTGTGGAACCGGTTAGAGTTGCCGATAATCAACTTTTTGTCCAAATAAGGTAGAAAATTAACTAGTACAAATGAGTATGAACAATCATTTTATAAAATTTATGTAATAAAGACTAACACAGAGATCTTAACACATGATAATTATGTCAAAACCATAAAAAAAATGTTTTGAACTGGTTTTGATGGTTGATGAACTAAACATCATACAATTAGTGTTTTTCCAGTATTTCATTCCCAAAAAAATATAATGTAATAGCAAACAATACACAAAACAATGACGTATTGACATTTCTAACACGAAGAAACATAACATTACGACGGCTTAAACGCATAACATGATAATGGTTGGTTAATATAGGTATCTGAAGTATGACATTTTTCGACCAATTTAACAACAAAATACATTTAATACAACAAAAACAATATAACAAAACATTAAACTATAGTCACTTAATAAAAATAAATGATCACAAACTTCGTCCAAACTAATCTCATGATAAGTCATAGCTATAAACAGTTAAACAAATTGCATGAAAAAGTAACGTACTTTAACTTGATTTATATTCTGGTTAACATATTCTTAAAACTTTTATTTTGGTATTTAAGATGTAAAGTTTTAAACATTTAAATATCTGAGTTTGTTATTACATCACCCACCACATCAACATGATAATTTTGTTGCATATTTTTAAAAACTCATCAAAACGATATTATATTTCAAACCTATTTTTCTTGATTCCTAAAAAGTAGTATGAAGATTAATTCAAAAACAAGTTTACATGGTCAAAACCGAAATGTATAAAAAAGTGGAATTTGATTATGAAAAAGATTTAAATATAAAATTTTAAAATAAAAATACTACCAAAAAAAAAAAAAAAAAATTCAAAAAATCATCATCATCATCATCTCACCTCCCCCTTTCCCTTTACTCTTCCGATTCCACTCCGTCTTCTTCTCTCTCTCTCTCTCTCTTCAATGGCGTCTCTCTTCAGTAGAGAAAGGATTCTCGGCCAATCCAAGAGAGACTCCGCCGGCTCCGCCATGAATGGAACCACCAACAGCTTCCGCTTCACCTCTGCCGCCGCCGCCGCACCCACCACTTTAGATCCATTACCATCTCCATTTGGTGACCTCACACCAACTCTATCTTCTACCGACCTCCGTGAAACGGCCTACGAGATCTTTGTTGCAGTTTGTCGTACATCCACTGGAAAAGCCCTCAGTTACACTTCCAGCAACGCATCAGCGTATACTCCTGATCGATCTTCGCAGTCGCCATCACTATCGGGCTCACCGTCGCAGAGATCGATCACTTCTGCTGCCGCGTCTAAGATGAAGAAGGCGCTGGGACTCCGATCTAGTTCGAGTGCCGGTAGTCCAGGCTCGGCTGGCTCCGGTACGGGGTCCGGTGGGAAGGGTAAGAAAACGGTGATGACGATAGGAGAGCTAATGAGGATTCAGATGAAGATTTCTGAGGCTGCCGATTCCAGAATTCGAAGGGCATTGTTAAGAATTTCTGCTGGTCAGGTATGATTGTGTGTGATTCGTGTATTTCATAAAAAAAATCAGGGTTTCAATTTTAGATGCTTAGATTTCGTGATGTGATTTGCTGGCTTGAATTATATCCTAATATTCTTCTGTTTCAAAAAGAAAAAAAACGCTTTTCACTTTGCAAGATTGAATGAATTAATTCAAGTTCAAAGTTATGTATTCTGATGTTTTTGAAAGAAAAACCATTACTACGTTATAGGATTGCATAATTTAGCTGCTAAATTACCAACAAAATTCTCATCACTTTTATGGAATTTACCATGTTTGACAATAAATCCAAAATTTAGCTGTTCTTTTTGGGGGATGTAAGGGGTTTTTAATGCTCTGGTGCCTTTATTGGTGTTGAAAAATGAGATTTTTGTGGTAGAATTTAGAAAAACGACAATTTGTTTACAACCCATGTTTGATTACGTCTTCCATTAATACTACTAGAGAGGATAGGGATAATATGACAATAGCAAGGCGGTAAAATGGCTGTTGTTGACTTGTCTATCAAAACCATGTGGTCTTGTTGAATATGATACACATTCAAACATCTAATAAGATTGTGGTTTTGTAGATATAATAAAGTCTAGTGATCAGATAAAAATGTCAATATATTTTCAATCAACAACTTCATAATCATATCAACTAGACAATTCTTATCCAACCTTGGTCAAATTAACTAACATAAATGATCAATTTGGGTTAAGAGGACTAGAGGAAAGATGGAGAAAATGCTAATAATTTCAATAAATTTTATTGTCTAGACAGAAGTGATGTAATTGATATGATCATGAAGATACGAGTATGTAATTAGAAAAACTATGAAAGTACGCTGACTATTTTATCTATTTTTCCTAGTAATTACTATTTTTTCTGGAAGAAGAGATACACTCTGATCTCTGAGTTCAAACCTCAAATGTTTTCAAATTTTAGTATTGATTTTGATTTTGCTACAAACTTGACACTAACAAGCTCTTGTTTTTGAAGTTCTACATGGTTCTTATAAAAAAAATAAAAGAATTCGTGTCAAGTTTACAATTGCAAATTATACCTTTTGATCTCAAAAGTCAAATTCATGTGAACATAATATCCATGAAAGTCTGCTTCAAGTTTACCCCTTACATTCTAAGTTTTGTTGATCAGGCCACGGGAGTAAACAGTCTCTAGTTCTTTAGCAATACACTGTGGTTCTTGATCTCAAAGCTTTGATATCCATCATTGATTTAAACTTGTTATATCAGTATTAAGTTGTTGAAAATGTTAAGACCCTTTTATGCATTTGTAGTTTATATTACATGGAACTGAAGTTAAAAATAGTGGCAAGTATAACTCCCAACACAATCTGTATTGCTTCCTTTGATGCTTAATGTAGGTTGCCTTCTTAAACTTCAATTGTTATCCTCTATGTCTAAGGGGCTGTTTGGTTGGTTTTCCATTAAGTGATGTATGGATAAAGTTGTCTGTTTGGATTAATCTGTCTGTATAAATTTGGAAGGTTTTTGTTTGGGAGAGATTTTTTCATAGATGGAATGAGTGTGTTTTTAATTGGGAGGGTGGGTCTGAAAAAACTTGGCTTTCGGCATCAGGCTCCTCCCTAGAAGCTTACTAAATAAGCCACTTTCTGTATCACTAAGCCAGTAAGCCACTACCAAACAGTCATATATAGCTGACTGAATAAGCTGTGAGTTCCATTAATCTCATTAAGCTGCTAATAAACAGACCCTAAGCTGTCCAGAATCTCTTTCAGACCGTGACACTTTGGGGCTAGTTATACTTATTTATTGAACCTTAATGCTCTAAAGCCAGAAGTGCACGTTTTATAACGTCTCTCCAAAATGGTCTTTGTTGATTTGATCCTTTTTGTCCTCTTGGTTTTTTGTTGACTTTTTTCATAATCTCATAATAGTGACAATCTCACTTAGCTAGATGTTCAAACTTATATCATCATATATGCTAAATGTCAATGTCAAAATGAATATATTTATATTTGGTAATGGTGTCTCGTGAGTGCATTGTTTTTGTCTAGAATTGCCTCGAATGCGTATTATTTCTTCCAAATGTATATATTCTGAGCGTCGCTATATTTACTGGTAACAGGTTGGGAGGCGAGTTGAGTTGATGGTTCTTCCACTAGAGCTGTTGCAGCAGTTCAAAGCTTCAGATTTTACTGACCACCAAGAGTATGACATGTGGCAGAAGAGAAACTTGAAAATGTTGGAGGCTGGACTTCTTCTACACCCTCATGTACCACTTGGAAACTCCAACACTGCTTCTCAGAGGTTGCGACAAATTATTCATGGTGCATTGGACAAGCCAATCGAGACTGGAAGGAACAACGAGCCCATGCAAGTCCTACGTAGTGCTGTTATGTCCCTTGCCAACAGGTCGTCTGATGGATTGTCAGAATCATGCCATTGGGCAGACGGGTTTCCTCTGAATCTCCGACTCTATGAGATCCTTCTAGAAACCTGCTTTGATGCTAATGATGAATCATCTATTATAGAGGAAGTTGATGAGCTCATGGAACTTATAAAGAAAACATGGGGAATTCTGGGCATAAACCAAATGCTTCATAACATATGCTTTTCCTGGGTCCTATTTAATCGTTTTGTTGGAACTGGACAAGTAGATAATGATCTGCTTTATGCTGCTGATTGTCAGCTAGTAGAAGTCGCAAAAGATGCAAAGACAACCAAGGATCCAGCATATGCTAAAATCTTGAGTTCTACACTCACTTCGATACTGGGTTGGGCCGAAAAAAGACTTCTTGCTTATCACGACACATTTGATAAAGAAAATGTTAATTCTATGCAAAGCATTGTTTCTCTAGGGGTATCAGCAGCTAAAATCTTGGTAGAAGATATATCTAACGAGTATCGTCGCAGAAGGAAAAACGATGTTGATGTGGCTCGAAGTAGGACTGATACATACATCAGGTCATCACTCCGCACTGCTTTTGCTCAGGCAAGTTATTTTTGCAGCTATATTGTGTGGATTGTTTAGATGTCATATTTGTAGTCAAACAAAAATCATGCCAAAATTTCTTGCAACAGCCAAAACTTTTCATGAGCATCCCCCCGTTTTGCTGATATGAAAGCATATTCACATTGTGTTTGTATCTCTGAAGTAAAATTGATCTTATGCTTTACTGGAGTTCTTAATATTTTGGAATTTGGTGTGCCAATATGCAGATAATGGAGAAGGCAGATTCAAGCAGGAGGGCATCACGAAACCAGCCAAACCCACTTCCTGTCCTTGCTATTCTTGCAAAAGATGTTGGTGAACTAGCTAACAAAGAAAAGAAAATGTTCAGTCCTATACTAAAAAGATGGCATCCTCTTGCTGCTGGTGTGGCTGTTGCCACTCTTCATGTTTGTTATGGGAATGAGCTAAAGCAATTTATTTCGGGTATAACTGAGTTAACGCCAGATGCAGTGCAAGTTTTAAGAGCTGCAGATAAGTTAGAGAAAGATCTTGTGCAAATAGCAGTCGAAGACTCTGTCGACAGTGATGATGGTGGGAAGGCAATCATTCGTGAAATGCCACCATTTGAAGCTGAAGCTGCAATAGCCAACTTAGTTAAAGGTTGGACTAAGATGAGACTAGACAGGCTGAAGGAGTGGGTAGACAGAAATCTCCAGCAAGAGGTAGGTCTATTAGATTGGATTTCTTTTAGTAAAATCTGCATATCTCGTATGCATTTGATCCTTCTAAAACCTTTTATATACATGCCTACTATCTAGACTTTTGATGTTTTTCAACCTTAGACCAAAAAGTAGAAAAAACTTGAAAAATCTAACAAGATTGAAACCATGCTACATCATCCTCACCCTTCTTTGACCTATTCAAAC
>NC_037537.1:27793282-27801315 GCF_001531365.2 Cynara cardunculus var. scolymus
CCGTCTTCTTTATTGTTTATAAGTAGTCTCCGTTTGCTTTTTTGTTCATAACCGCCCGGTTTGTTATGTATTTTATGGTATGTCAACAGCTAACAGTTCCCAATAATAGGTGTGGAATCCACGAGCTAATCAAGAAGGATATGCTCCCTCGGCTGTTGAAGTATTGCGTATTATAGATGAAACTTTGGATGCCTTCTTTCAGCTGCCGATTCCCATGCATCCAGCATTGTTGCCTGATTTAATTGTTGGCCTGGATAGATGTCTTCAGTATTACACAAGCAAGGCTAAATCAGGCTGTGGTAATATTTCATTCTCAACAGTGTGGCTTAATCCACATTTCAGGTTTATCCTTGAAATCTTGAATGTTCATTGTTTACTTATTTGATGTGCAGGATCAAGAAATACATTCATTCCCACGATGCCCGCATTGACCAGATGTGCAACAGAGACAAAATTTCATGGTGTTTTTAAGAAGAAAGAGAAACCAGCCAATTTACAGAGACGGAACTCTCAGGTTGCAACAACGAATGGGAATAATAATGCTTTTGGAGTACCGCAGATATGTGTACGTATAAATACTCTGCAACGCATCCGTACGGAACTGGAGGTTTTAGAGAAGAGAATCCTAACCCTTTTGCGGAACTCAGAATCCGCTCATGTTGAGGACTTCTCAAATGGTTTGGGAAAGAAATTTGAGCTCACCCCGGCTGCTTGTTTAGAAGGGATTCAACAACTATGTGAGGCTATGGCTTACAAGATTGTCTTCCATGATCTTAGCCATTCTCTCTGGGACGGTCTTTATGTTGGTGAGCTATCATCTTCCACAATTGAATCTTTCCTTCAGGAGCTAGAACAGAACTTGATGGTTATTGCAGAAACTGTGAATGAAAGAGTCCGAACACGTTTAGTTGCTGAAATAATGAAAGCATCTTTTGAAGGGTTTTTGTTGGTATTGCTTGCTGGCGGACCATCTCGTTCTTTTACTCGACAAGATTCACAAATAATTGAAGATGACTTTAAGTCCCTTAAAGATCTCTTCTGGGCAAATGGCGATGGGTTGCCAATGGACGTAATCAACAAGTTTTCAGCTACAGCGAGAGATGTTCTTCCACTTCTGCGAACAGATACAGAGACCATTATTGAGCGGTTCAGACGTTTGACTCTAGAGGCATACGGTTCATCTGCCAAATCCAGACTCCCATTACCTGCAACTTCAGGTCAGTGGAGTCCATCTGATCCAAACACGCTTCTTCGTGTTTTGTGCTATCGAAACGATGATGCGTCTTCGAAATTCCTCAAGAAGACCTACAACTTGCCAAAGAAACTATGATAATTCCTTTAAAAATTGGCCACGATTACTGGGTTTTTCCACAAATCACCAGCGTAGTAAACCTGCATAGCTCTGCTTATGTTCACTATTTTTAAAGATTCTGCTCTTCAGTTGTCCATCTACGTTGGCTACAAAATAAGCAGACTTTCGTCAAGGAAGGTTATATTTCTGTACAGTTAATCTTCGAGCATCTTCGTTATTGAATCAATCCCACTTTTTAGATTCAGCTTGCAAGCATGAACGAAGCCTCGAAGTCAAAGACAAGGTAACATGTGAAGATTCATTATTGTTGTCATTAGGTCAGTGTCTATATAAGTTCTTCGGATCCTTTTACTTGCTTCTAGGCTGCATTGCTTGATTGTTTCATTTTGATGGAAATATTTGCTTCTCTTTTGCGACTTTATTCTCAATAGATGTAGTTGGTGCCAAATCAATATTAGGTATTTATTTATCATGTATAGTATTATACTTAACGCAACGGTTTTGTTTGCTATATGCTAAGAATTTCTTGTATGTTTAATAGGAGTTTGGATTTCCTGTTTGTTAAGATCACTGTGGTTACCCTGTCACAAATTTCCATATAAATCRTTTTCAATTCCACAATGGTTTAGGCGGTCATGTACAGAATGGAATGTATTAAGCGAAAATGTTATACAGGTAGTGTTATTATGATATATATGCTAATTATGAGAAGCCTTTAATGGATTTCTAAAGTATACAATAGATCCACACACATATATGATAGACACAAGTTTGAGAGAGAAGTATATGAGCGAGAAATAGTGTAAATGATTTCATTCACCATCTGGAACAACCAACCCAACATATGGTACAGGAACGACCGAGAACTTACAAAAAGAAAATGGAACAAATTACCAAAATACCCTCTAAACGAACTCTAATATCGTTACGTAATAGCTATTGTGACCGATTTATTAGAACTTGAAGAAGCCGACTGAATCCCTGCTGATGAAGCACGACCATTTGGTACCTGACTCTTTGGTAGTGCCTGCCACTTGTCAATGTATGCCATTGACTCCTGATCCAAGTCTGGAAGTTGGCGTCCTTCGAGGATATTTAGAATCGTTTTGGATTTACCAAGAAGCTGAGCTGCAGTTCGGATGCTCTCTTCCCTTTTCTCTATTGCATCGTGATGACACTTCAGAGTTATGACTCGTGGTAAGTTGGTAAAGCAAGCGCATAGTAGATCTGCGATTATAGTTGTAATCCACTCAAAAAGTTCCACATCTGTTGGCCAATCTTCTTGTTCATTGCAATGGAGCAGTATGGTTTGGCTGATTCTGTACATCGAACTGGCAGCAATGAATTTATGAAATGACTCATCTACACTTGCCTTTTTTTTTTTGCTTGAACTGTATCACAATCTGTATTGCTTCATCACTCAACCATTGAAGAATCTCCTGCGACATTTTTCCTTTATGAGCCTTCATTTGAAGATCAATATGTAGCCAACTGCAATAGACTTCGACTTCAGTCCATACACGTCTAGCTGTTTTTCTAGCCTTTACCAAGTCACCATTTGCATCGAGGGTTTCCTCAATATGTGTAACAAATTGGAGGCCTTCGCTCATGCTAGCAAGTAACCCCTTGACTTGGCCATTTTCAATGTTAGGAAGTGCAAGGGCAACGGCTGTTAATGTTATTGCTATTAGGCTCCAACAATTGTTGGTTTCTTCCGGATGTAAAGGTGGGACTTGGTCATTATCGAACTCTGCTACTCCGTTGAATCCTGTAGGCTTCTCTAGAAACTTCACAAGATTTCTTGGTTGTTTCTTTTCAGATTGGTAGAGAAGTTTAGTTATAGATTTCAGCATATTCTTCAACATTCTCTTTGAAAGCTTTGCCTCCTCTTCAATTTGCAGAGCATAACCAATATACTCTTTAATCTCTGATCTTGCATTGTTGTTGGATGCATTTGGTTCCTCTCTAAACCTTTTCAACAATGAGTTGCAGAAATGGCAACAAGAACAGAATAAGAGCATGATGCATGTGGGAACGAGACATATCGTTTTACATATAACCACAAGCGTCATCTGAAGTGCTATACAAAGGTTCAAAATCATGTTTTTGACATGATTGAAAACTTTTTTGCAATGGCGGCCTGGGATATGTGAAGTATAATGGTTGCGTTTCCAGTGCCGAAGCCTTTGGGTCCAATGTTTCTCGACTCTAAACATGTTTATATGATTGATGCTCCACTCTTTGGAGAGGTTGAAATAAGTGGTAGTAGTGATGCATCTAAAAGTTGGTGCAATGCTACCTACTACCATCCGAACATATTGTATGGTAAGAATTACATTGATTGACCACTTATAATCTGATTTTCCATCCCAAAAATGTGGTGTATATTCCAACATCCCTATCAAGCTCAAAATAGATTGTGCAGCAATTATAGAGCATACCAAGCCAGAAGCAGAACAGAAGGGTGAAGAAGCTAGCACAAATTGGGGGTTACCGGTTTCCGCAATCATCCAGTACTTTTTAACATGATGTGTGAGTTCCTTGGACGAGAACTTTATCTCTTGACAATCTAAAACCGATCTGTGCAACTCCTGGTACTGGTGTTGTATAACTCTTCTAGATGCTGGAACTGTAAAAGCTACCCAAAATGGCCATAAAAGGAAAAATGTCATGATAGACATTTGTATCACGTATACTTCACGATTATGATGACTAGCAGCTAATTGAATGGACATATTTACAATAATGGTGATGATGAGAATAGTTAGGGCTATGATGTTGGTGAAAAGTTCCTTGTCATCCATGCCCCCTAAAGAAGGCAGAAAGTTAGCTAACATGGTCAACAAGAAATAGACGCTGATTGACCTTTCCTTGCAATTTTCGTTGATGAAAGCATCATCGTCGGACATGTTAGTTGTTAGATCCACCGGTAACTTCATTGCTATTGCAATCAATGTGATGGAAGCTGCATTGAGGGTGAAAAATTTGCATGGAAACCAGAGTTTGCCTTGCCGAAAACCTTGGAAGACATCGGCAGCCATGGCAAGAGTGCAAATGAGAGATGCTACAGCAACATATAGCCCTACCCATGGCATGGCTTGAGCAGTAGATTTCATCTTGTAAGACAAGTGAAAATGAAGTTTTATATAGCTTAATTTGGTAGAACACGTGGTAACCGATGTTTGATATATATAAATATAGAGGAGGAATCTAAGAAAGATGAAGTTGGAACATATATATAGAGAGAAAAAACCCTCTAACCCCCTATTTTTTGTTTGAAAATGACGAAAAATAAACAAAATTCGAGTGAAATAAATTACACCAAAATAACGATCATATTTTTCTCGTTAAAATGATATCCCTATTGATATACTTTTTCATCTGTTTTTTTCCGTAGTTTTCCAAATTTTCATTTATTTAGCGTTTTCTCTTAAACTTGACCCCCACACACGTGTGTGTGTGTGTGTGTGTATATATATATATATATATATATATATATATATAACATACACATTGTGAATATAATATAAACAATCTTAATAAATTTTTACTACGATGTTCACAACACAAGGTTCACATTATCTTCAGGTATGTTTGTATTTGTTCTGTCTTCATGATATGTTCGAAAATGATACCAAATCTCGTATATCTGTTCACAAATTATAATAGTATTTATAAAAAAATGTTTACAATATGTTCTATCTTAAATTCATATTTAATTATGTGTATTCGTGCATTTTATGAAACGAGGAGAGAGAATATATGGGAGAGAAATTAGGAAATAGGAGAGAGGATAAATGTTTTAATTTAAGGGTTTTTCTAAGTCCACCCCCTCCTATCGGTGCATGTGAGGGGGGTGAGATTGTGTAGGGGGTGAGTATGTGAGGGTGAGAGTGAGGGAAAGGTGTGAGGATATCAACCCCTAATTTAAAATTAAATTTACTATTTCAACTTATTTTTTGTGGTTTAAATTGGATATTCCAAACAATTCTTAAAAGAAAGCCTCTCTCTCTCTCTCTCTATATATATATACATATATATATATATACATATATATATATATATATATATATATACACTTATATATACACACATACATGAATGATCGTATGAGAAGAGAAATTATGATGAAAAACATAAGAAGATATTTGGACCTTTAATCAATTTTAATCTTACGTGCCACATTTAGAAAGGAACTATTCTGGCACATCTCGGTGTATTTCATTAATGTTAATCGGATCAGAAGCCAACCCGGAGAGTTATTTGCTTACAAGTGGTAGGGATGAGTGATTGATGTGTCGAGATACTGATTTTATTTTCCCTTAATTTCCTTGTGAAGGGCCAAATAATTAATGTGTGGAGGCCGTTGAAACTTGAAAGCTTCAACGCATAAAAAAGTATCTGTATATTTGTTAAACTGATTTTTGCAAGTAGATTTTTTTTTTGTATATATATAAGATGTACTCGCTAAATGTTAAGGGGTGCTTCAAGATATTAGAATATAGAAGGGACGTTAACCAAAAAACCAAAAAAATCCCTTGAAATCAACCAAAAAGACGAAGAAGTCTCTCAAAATTACTTCAAAAAACCGAAAAGTCTCACGAAATAAACCAAAAAACTTAAAAATTCTATTGAAAGTTGAAACAATATATTTCAGCTATAAATAATTGGGTTTAGGCCTAAGACGCAATCTTGCGTCTTCTTTAAAAGGCCGATTTCATTTGGATAATACATTTAAAAGGCCGATTTCGTCTTCTTATAGCTCCAAGCTTGAATTTCATGAAACTAACTCAACCCTGAGTTCTCAACTTCAAAATCGAGATGCATTGCACGAGAATAATTCTAGTTTATTAAAAGACAAACGAATAATATTGGAATAGTTCGAGTTAGAAAGAAATTTCATCACTGGTTCCAAGAAAGGACAGGTGATCAAGATTTCATTTTTCATTTTGTATCGTTTCATTTTCCTTTCCTTCTCATGAGCCAGACTCGCCTCGTAATTTAGCAAAGACTGACCCAAAAGAAACGTATCGAATCTTTAGAAAATTCTTCCATCAAAAGAAACTTTCATTTGTTTCATTATAGATGAAGTATTTAAACTGATTGATTGATATGTCGACGTCGTTGCTCCATGTCCACATGTCCTTGAAGAAGAGAGTTTTATAATTTCTTTATTTTTAATATCGAATCTCATATATTTTAAATTCGACATTGATATATAGACTTTATATTCCACTTCAGTCTTGTAACGATTGAAAAGTTCAACTTAATTGGGTTTCTTCCCTTTTAAACCTTAAATTCATATAAATATTAACTATAAACCATAAATTTCCTTCGTACCAATAAGAATAAAAGCACGCATCTACTAAACTACGATCATCTTTGTAGAAAAAAGGGTGATTTTTTATGGATGTTAACAGTCTAGAATCGCTAGTGTATTATATCACATGCATGTCCCTATTTTAAGTTGATCTAGTTTCCTTTAATTTGCCTTAAAATGGATATTATTAATAATTTTAATGTCTTCATTCATTTTAATGTGATTGTAATTTAGATAAAGTCTTCGGCCTAGGATGAACATATACAAACAAGGGTATTATTGGAAAAAAAAAATCAAAAATACATGAGCATCTCCCCACCCCCACCCCCACCCCCACCCCCACCCCCAATTGAACATAGGTTTATTGTGAACAATTATGAACAATATATTCACTTGTGGACATGAATTCACTTTTGAACAGTGTGTTTGGATGTTTATATATGTTCACAAAAGTTCACTTAGTTGTTATATCTTTTCATATGTTAATAAACAATTAGCATTGTACCCTTATGAAAATATGTTCACGTATGAACAATGAAATTTAGTTCAACCATTACTATTGTTCAATAATCAAATCGAACTATTTGATATGAAGAATGATATCGATTACATATATGTTAAATATGACCATCCAAGTTTTTTACTCTATTAAAACACCAAATCCCACCAACAATCTAGAAAAAAAATTGAACATAAATAATTTAGCTAGAATCATGGGAAGTTTTTGTAACAACCCATAATGTAAGTAAGACAAAAAAGAAAACTACCAATATATTTTCACTATTAATTGTATGGTGATAGACAAATCTAAAATAAAAATGACTTGTCATTGGTCTTAAAGATTTGTATAGTTAATATTTTTTTATGATTAACAAACGATCTTAGCGTGCACTCACTCTCTCTCTCTCTCTCTATATATATATATATATATATAGCTATTATTGATTAGGTTTAAGAACCATCCACATGAATATTATAATATATTCATTATAAATATGATTCATGATTAATAACACATCCATATTATGTAATTATTTGTCTAAAGAATTGCAGGGACCAGTGACCTTGATTTTATTTTCCCTTTTGTTCTCAAAGGATAATAATTGATGTGCGGGGGGTCATTGAAACTTAAACGCATAATTGAGCTAAGTCTAGAGACGACACGTGTGGAAATTCTTGGAAATTTCTCATATCAAGAAAAAAAACGGGGTTTCCTATTGTGGAACTGAATGATAATAAAAGCAATTAAGAGTATTTATGACAGATTCTTTAAAATTTATCTAAAATTAAGAATTAAATCTCAAAATCTTCATTTTTCAATTCTAAAGATTGACCCAAACRAAACGTATGGAATCTTTGGAAAATTCTCCTATCAAGAAAAGGTTTCATTTATTCCATGAT
>NC_037537.1:27803065-27809419 GCF_001531365.2 Cynara cardunculus var. scolymus
TCGAAGAATCTCCTTTGATGTTTTTTTCTTTACAAGCCCTCTTTTGAAGATCAACATGTAGCCAAGTGGAGTATATTTCTACTTCAGTCCATATGTGTGTTGCTGTTTTTCTTTGCTTTTTCAAGTCACCGTTTGCGTCGAGAGTTTCTTCAATTTGTCTAACAAACTGGAGGCCTTCGCTCAAGCTAGCAAGTAAGGCCTTAACATGGCCATTTCCAATGTTAGGAAGTGCAAGGGCGACGGCTGTTAATGTTACTGCTACTAGGCTCCAGCAGTTGTGGGTTTCTTCTGGATGTAAAGGTGGAACTTGGTCATTGTCGAACTCTATTACTCCATTGAATCCTATTGATTTCTCTAGGAACTTTAATAAATATCTTGGTTGTTTCTTTTCAGACTCGTGAACAAGTTTAGCTATAGATCCGAGAATATTTCTCAACATTCTGTTTGAAAGCTTCGCCTCCTCTTCAATTTGCAGGACATAACTAGTATATTCTTCAATTTCTGATCTCGTATTGCTGTTAGATGCTTTAAACCTTTTCAACAATGCGTTGCAAATATAGCAACAAGAAGATAATAAGATCATTAAAAACCTAGGAATGAGACATATTGTTTTACATAAAACCACAACCGTTATTTGAAGTGCTATACAAAAGTTCAAAATCATGTTTTTGACATTATTGAAAAGTTTTTTGCCATGGCGGCCCGGGATATGTGAGCGGACGTGGTTGTGTTTCCAATGTTGAAGCCTTTGTGTCCAATGTTTCTCAACTCTGAACATGTTTAGATGGTTGATGCTCCATTTTCTGGAGAGGTTGAAATAAGTGGCAGTAGTAATACATCAAAAAATTGGCGCAATGCTACCAACTACAACCCCAATTGATTGCATGGTTAGAATTACATTGATCGACCACCTATAATATGATTTTCCATCCCAAAAATTTGGTAGATCATCATACTGACTCATCAACTGGTAAATTGAAAGAACAACAAATAATGAGCATACCAATCTAGAAGCAGAACAGAAGGGTGAACAAGCGAGCACAAATTGGGGTTACCGGTTTCTGCCATCATCCAATACTTTTTAATATGATTTAGGAGTTCAGAGGAAGAGAAGTTTATTTGTTGGCGATTTAAAGCCGATCTGTGCAACTCCTTGTACTGGTGTTCTAAAACTCTTCTGGATGCTGAAACTGTCAAAGCTACCCAAAATAGTCATAGAAGGAGAAATATAAAGACAGATATTTCCATCATGAAATATGGAAGCCAAATAGGAGTTTCTTTGATGCATATATTTACAATAATGGTGATGATGAGAATACCCAAGGCAATGATGTTCATCAAAAGTTTCTTGTCATCCATACCTCCGGTAGCTATATTTTTTTGTTTAAAAAATTAAAATTAAAAAGCCTATTATTTACATCATTGTATGAATAAATGTATTTACTTAACCTATGTTTTTTTTGTTTATAGAGTCCAACCGAAAAAGGAAAACATAAACCCAACTTGTGAACTATGTTTTGTGGACTTCATCAAGCCCAAATAAAGCCCATATTCTCTCCCAATTTTGGATCGGCCAGAAGCAACGTGAGAGGGAGGAGACGGCAACAGTTCGTGGGCGAGAGGGAGCTAGTTCGTGGGGTTTGAAGCGGGAGAAGTCGTGGGTTTGATTCGGAGAAGACGTGGGCGCGATTGAGGGAGAGACGAGAGGGGCTGGTTCATTATAAAAGACGAGAGGGGCTGGTTCGATGGATTTTTTGGACCGGAGAAGAGAGGGGCTGTTCGAGTGAAGGCGAGAGTGAACGAGGACAGCAGTCGGCTGTTCGATTGAAGGGGACAGCGAGGACAGCAGGTGGCTGTTCGATTGAAGAAGACAGAGACAGCAGGGGGCTGTTCGATTGGAGAAGAAGGAACACACGGGAGCGATTGAAGAAGTCGACAGTGGGTTCAATTGGAGAAGACGGATGCAGAGTGAAGACAGCAACTTTCCTCATCAATCTTCCTTATTCTTACGGTAAATCCAAAACCTTTAGAATCAGTAACCTAGTTTAGCAAATGTCTTGCTAATTTGTTCATTCCAACATTGATTTAGGGGGTGTTTGGGATTGCTTATTTAAAACAACTTATGCTTTTTTGTAAAAGTGCTTATTAACTTATGTGGTATCAAACTGGAGTTTTGTAAAAAGTGTTTGGATTAGCTTACAGCGGTACCAAACTGCAATAAGCTGATAAGTTGTTTTTTAGTGTTTGGCAAATTTTGCTTATATCTGTAAAATGATCAAAAGGGACATAAAGAATATTGATGTTGTTATATGGAGAAGGGAGAAGATTGAGATCGATGTTATCTGGAGGAAAAAAGATAGATATAAAGGGTAATAGGGTTAAAATGGTAAACTGGTAATAAGCAGTTTTTCATAAGTCAGGACGGATTAACTTATCAAAAACTGCTTATTACCGGTTTGGCACCGGTATAAGCAATTTTCTTTTTTCTTATCCAAACACTAGGTATTAGCTTATCACCGGTGCCAGACTGAAATAAGTCAATAAGCAGATAAAATAAGCAATCCCAAACACCCCCTTAATTAGGTTTTGATTTGTTATTGCTTTGAGGTTTCACTGTAAACATGTTTGAACAAGCTTTTTTGCTTGATTTCTGAAATGAATGTTTATCATATTTGGGTTTTCAATTGGTCTAGCTAACTGATTAGAATTCTTTTATGGAATGGTTATTCAGAATTCTTAGATACGTAATCGTCTTAGAATTTTGATAGAGTAACACTAGTATTGATTTGGTTTCGATAAGGTTTCCGGATTGAATATTTGAAATCTCGCAAATAAGCCGAGCTTGTGAGCTTATGGCTTTGAATTGGTACTTTTTTTTCTAGTCCGGTAAAGCTAGTCGCATCTATGAGTTTAAGAGCTTATTTAAACTTGTATTTGTGGTTAAGGGTTGATTAGAGAGCTTATTTTAATCAACGATTATCTATAGAAAATGTGAGTCGTTAGAGCTTGTTAACGATTAAAGCCAACTCGGGCTTGTCCTTTCCGTTTACATTTTTGGAATCGATGATAGGCACTAACATCTTAACCGGTATTAAATCGATGTTGGGACTTTAATCAATTGTTTTAGTTTATATTTTATCGCATTTTTAGAGTAATTAATCAAATCCAACCCCCCCCCCCTTCGTGATTATTAGTTTTTTTTTTACGTTTTCATCGTGTACTTGATTCGCTAGTCGTATAACGTTAGACCGAGTCTCTGTGGATTCGACCCGACTTACACTACTACAATTTTGGTTGTAATTAGTCGTTAGTTGGAATTTATTATTTGGTGGACTCGGCATCCGTCACCCCCTAAAGATGGGAGAAAGTTAGCTAACATGGTGAACAAGAAACCAATGCTTAGATACTTTACGAACGGATAATTATCATCAGGCATATCGGTTGTTAGATCCACTGGTAGCTTCATTGCTATTGCTATAAGTGTGATGGATGCAGCATCGATGTTGAAAAATTTGCAAGGAAACCAAAGTTTCCGTTGTCGAAAACCTCTGAAGGCATCGGCAGCCATTGCAAGAGTGCAAATAAGAGATGCTACAGCAACATACAATCCCACCCATGGCATGGCGTCCTTTGGAGAATGCCAAGCCATCTTGCAAGACAATGAAAAATGAAGTGATGGCTTAATAAATGTTAACTGAAGCTTCCCTCAACTATACATTATGTACACATAGCTAACAATATCAATATATATATACACACATATACTATATATATTGATGATGTAACGATTAAAAAAAACTTTTATTTACAGGTTCAGGAATGAGTGATGAAGATTTTATTCAATGTTTATTTCCCTTTCCTTCGCAACTGCTGACCAAAGCATAACAATAATAAAATCATGATGGAGGTATTTCTCCTACCCAAGCAAAATGCTCGTTTACTTTATAATACACCCATTTCCATGTGTCCTTGAAAGGTGTTTTTTCTAATGTCACGTTATATATATTTTCTGATACTATATTTCTGTTGACTTTATCCAATTTAACCTCCCAGGATGTTAACATCTGTGTATATTTTTCATTAAGCAACTCTTAAACTGGTAAGTCTTTCTCGAGTCACTTATCTCAACGAATGAGCATGAGTGCATGACAACACACCGATGATTTTACCATGTAAAAAACATGGCAATAACCGAGATTCTTACCCACTAAGTGAGATAGTAGATTTTTACTTGGCTTGTTTGTCGAGTAACATTCTCGACTATGAACATGCATGGATTGTTTGTGAATGTCTCTTGATCAGTTTCAAAAGGGTATTGGATATAATTAACCATAGTGAGTATTAGACTATCATATATACCAATATACACTCGGTTCTCTATGCTCCATTCTCTTTTATCACTACAACAAAATTAAGTTTATATGACACCCCCAATCTCTAAGTGTCCCAATAGACCGTTTTATAGGACTTAATTTATWGGACCAAAATATAAAGCGTTCTATCTAAAGGTGTTGTAATAAGTTTATATGACGCTTTTGGGCGTCTTAACAAGTTTTTAAGGACATTTTTAATACAAAGTGTCGCATTAGCAACTTTATAGGACACTTTTGAGAAATTGTCCTATAAACTCAATTTTTTAATAGGACACTTGTCTTTATATGACATTTTTCAAATAGTATCCTATAAAGTTGATGATGAGACGCTTTATATTAAAAGTGTCTTAAAAAACTTATTACGACATCAAAAAACGTCATATAAACTTAATACAACACATTAGATGGGACACTTTATTTTCTTGGTCCTATAAACTAAGTCCTATAAAGAGGTCTATTAGGACGCTTAGAATTTGGGAGTGTCTTATAAACCCGATTTTGTTGTAGTGTCTCTATATTGTTCAAGTGAACAATCAGTTCGATATCTTTTTGGTGAAGTTCACAATCAAAGATCTAATTTCTTAATTCCAAAGGAACTTCACTCTCAATATCTTACATATGGTTTTAATTGCAGGAGGTAGCACCAGTTGATGTTTTAGAAGTCATGAAATCCAACCAAATATTGTTTTGACTTTGAAAATTATGGAGGCTTATTAGATTTAGTCCAACTGAATTGAGCGATAAGTTAAAATTGGTCGCATTTTGAGGTGTGAATTGGTCAGATTGGTAGGTGTGATTTGAGTTTGAGTGGTGTAATTGGGGATTTGAACAAGTCAAACTTAATAAGATGTTTGATGTGTAAATTAATCGAATTGACACTACAATCGGGTTTTGGGGACGTCAAGAATGTCCGAAGTGTTATAACAGACTATTTTCCAAAACCAAAAAATCGGGTTTTGGGGCTGTTTGGTTGGTTTTCCATTAAGTGATGTATGGATAAAGTTGTCTGTTTAGATTCACAAATAATTGAAGATGACTTTAAGTCCCTTAAACATCTCTTATGGGCAAATGGCGATGGGTTGCCAATGGACGTAATCAATAAGTTTTCAGCTACAGCGAGAGATGTTCTTCCACTTCTGCGAACAGATACAGAGACCATTATTGAGCGGTTCAGACGTTTGACTCTAGAGACATACGGTTCATCTGTCAAATCCAAACTCCCATTACCTGCAACTTCAGGTCAGTGGAGTCCATCTGATCCAAACACACTTCTTCATGTTTTGTGCTATCGAAACGATGATGCGTCTTCGAAATTCCTCAAGAAGACCTACAACTTGCCAAAGAAACTATGATAATTCCTTTATAAATTGGCCACGATTACTGGGTTTTTCCACAAATCACCAGCGTAGTAAACCTGCATAGCTCTGCTTATGTTCACTATTTTTAAAGATTCTGCTCTTCGGTTGTCCATCTACGTTGGCCACAAAATAAGCAGACTTTCCTCAAGGAAGGTTATATTTCTGTACAGTTAATCTTCGAGCATCTTCGTTATTGAATCAATCCCACTTTTTAGATTCAGCTTGCAAGCATGAACGAAGCCTCGAAGTCAAAGACATTGGGACTCTTTTACTTGCTTCTAGGCTGCATTGCTTGATTGTTTCATTTTGATGGAAATATTCGCTTCTCTTTTGCGACCTTATTATCAATAGATGTAGTTGGTGCCAAATCAATATTAGGTATTTATTTATCTGTATAGTATTATACTTCTTAACGCAACGGTTTTGTTTGCTATATGCTAAGAATTTCTTGTATGTTTAATAGGAGTTTGGATTTCCTGTTTGTTAAGATCACTTTTGTTACCCTGTCACAAATTTCCATATAAATCGTTTTCAATTCCACAATGGTTTAGGCGGTCATGTACAGAATGGAATGTATTAAGCGAAAATGTTATACAGGTAGTGTTATTATGATATATATGCTA
>NC_037537.1:27811184-27854158 GCF_001531365.2 Cynara cardunculus var. scolymus
AAGCCCTCTTTTGAAGATCAACATGTAGCCAAGTGGAGTATATTTCTACTTCAGTCCATATGCGTGTTGCTGTTTTTCTTTGCTTTTCCAATAACTTATATAATAGACACAAGTTTGAGAGAGAAGTATATGAGCGAGAAATAGCGTAAATGATTTCATTCACCATCTTGAACAAACAATCCAACATATAGTACAGGAACGACCGAGAACTTACAAAAAGAAAATGGAACAAATTACCAAAATACCCTCTAAACGAACTCTAATATCGTTACGTAATAGCTATAGTGACCGATTTATTAGAAATTGAAGAAGTTGACTGAATCCCGGCTGAAGAAGCACGACCATTTGGTACCTGACTCTTTGGTAGTGCTTGCCACTTATCAATGTATGCCATTGACTTCTGATCTAAGTCTGGAAGTTGGCGTCCTTCGAGGATATTCAAAATCGTTTTGGATTTACCAAGAAGCTGAGCTGCAGTTTGGATGCTCTCTTCCCTTTTCTCTATTGCATCGTGATGACACTTCAGAGTTATGACTCGTGGTAAGTTGGTAAAGCAAGCGCATAGTAGATCTGCGATTATAGTTGAAATCCACTCAAAAAGTTCCACATCTGTTGGCCAATCTTCTTGTTCGTTGAAATGGAGCAGTATGGTTTGGCTGATTCTGTACATCGAACTCGCAGCAATGAATTTATGAAGTGACTCATCTACACTTGTCTTTTTCTTTCGCTTGAAATGTATCACAATCTGTACTGCTTCATCACTCAACCATTGAAGAATCTCCTTCGACATTTTTCCTTTATGAGCCTTCATTTGAAGATCAATATGTAGCCAACTGCAATATACTTCGACTTCAGTCCATACACGTCTAGCTGTTTTTCTAGCCTTTACCAAGTCACCATTTGCATCGAGGGTTTCCTCAATGTGTGTAATAAATTGGATGCCTTCGCTCATGCTAGTAAGTAACCCCTTGACTTGGCCATTTTCAATGTTAGGAAGTGCAAGGGCAACGGCTGTTAATGTTATTGCTATTAGGCTCCAACAATTGTTGGTTTCTTCCGGATGTAAAGGTGGGACTTGGTCATTATCGAACTCTGCTACTCCATTGAATCCTGTAGACTTCTCTAGAAACTTCACAAGATTTCTTGGTTGTTTCTTTTCAGATTGGTAAAGAAGTTTAGTTATAGATTTCAGCATATTCTTCAACATTCTCTTTGAAAGCTTTGCCTCCTCTTCAATTTGCAAAGCATAACCAATATACTCTTTAATCTCTGATCTTGCATTGTTGTTGGATGCATTTGGTTCCTCTTTAAACCTTTTCAACAATGAGTTGCAGAAATGGCAAAAATAATAGATCAAGAGCATAATGCATGTGGGAACGAGACATATCGTTTTACATATAACCACAAGCGTTATATGAAGTGCTATACAAAAGTTCAAAATCATGTTTTTGACATAATTGAAAACTTTTTTGCAATGGCGGCCTGGGATATGTGAAGTAATATGGTTGCGTTTCCAGTGTCGAAGCCTTTGGGTCCAATGTTTCTCAACTCTAAACATGTTTATATGATTGATGCTCCACTCTTTTGAGAGGTTGAAATAAGTGGTAGTAGTGATGCATCTGAAAATTGGTGCAATGCTACCTACTACAATCCCAACATATTGTATGGTAAGAATTACATTGATTGACCACTTATAATCTGATTTTCCATCCCAAAAACTTGGTGTATAAGCCAACTTCCATATCAACCTAATAATAGATGTTGTAGCATTTAATGAGCATACCAACCCAGAAGCAGAACATATGGGTGAAGAAGCTATCACAAATTGGGGGTTCCCAGTTTCGGCAATCATCCAGTACTTTTTAACATAATGTGTGAGTTCCTTGGGCGAGAACTTTATCTCTTGACAATCTAAAGTTGATCTATGCATCTCCTCATACTGGTATTCTAAAATTCTTGTCGACGCTGGAACTGTAAAAGCTACCCAAAATGGCCATAAAAGGAAAATTGTGATGATAGACATATCTATCACGTATAATTTAAGAAAATCATGAATAACAGCTAATTGAATGAACATATTTACAATAATGGTGATGATGAGAATACCTAGGGCTATGATGTTGGTGAAAAGTTCCTTGTCATCCATACCCCCTAAAGAAGGGAGAAAGTTAGCTAACATGGTCAACAAGAAATAGATGCTGGTTGACCTTATGCTCCAATTTGGATAGATGAAAGCATCATCGTTAGAGATGTTGGTTGTTAGATCCACTGGTAACTTCATTGCTATTGCTATCAGTGTTATGGAAGCTGCATTGAGGGTGAAAAATTTGCATGGAAACCAGAGTTTACGTTGTCGAAAACCTTGGAAGACATCAGCAGCCATTGCAAGAGTGCAAATGAGAGATGCTACAGCAACATATAACCCTACCCATGGCATGGCTTCAGCAGTAGATTTCATATTGCAAGACAAGTGAAAATGAAGTTTTATATTGCTTAATTTGGTAGAATACGTGGTAACCGATGTTTGATATATATGTATATATATATATATATATAGAGAGAGAGAGGAGGAGGAATCTAAGAAAGATGAAAGTTGGAACATATATATATAGAGAGTTGGGGGGGGCGAAGGTGTAGAGAAAAAACTAATAAACAGTTTATCAACTCTTAGATGAGATGATTGAATGACGTGATTAAACGAACAGTTACAACAATATTTTTTTAATTGAAAACCCTTCAATCCCCTATTTTTTGTTTGAAAAAGGACAAAAAAATAAACAAAATTCGAGGGAAATAAATTACATCAAAATAACGATCATATTTTTCTCGTTAAAATGATATCCATATTGATATACTTTTTTATTTGTTTTTTTTTTTTTTTTGTAGTTTTCCAAATTTTCGTTTATTTAGTATTTTCTCTTGAACTTGACCCCCCCACACACGTGTGTGTGTGTGTGTATATATATATATATAATTTAAGATTCACATATAAATCTTATATTGATTCAGAATCTCGATTATAAGTTTTAAGTTGATTCACGTATAAGTTTTGATTAATTAAGATTCACATGTGAATCTATATTAGGATTCAAATGTGAATTAATGTTAAGATTCACATCTTCACCTGTGAATGAATATATACTTGATTATCACCATTAGATGGTTTGTTGAGATCTTTTGCGTTTGATTACATATCAAATGACCAATAGAGAATATCAATATTCATGTTCAATTATGAGATTAGGCAAATGAGATTTATAAATTTGTATAGATTGTAAAATCACCAATGATTTCAAGGTGGAAAATTGGAAAAAAAAATCAATTATTATCAATATTTAGAAAATGTTGTAGGAAAAATAGGAGATAAATTAGGACATATTAATTTTTTCATATATATCTTAATCAGTGAAAAATGATTTACAATTGAAATTTTAAACTAGTGGTTGAGATCGGATCTCTCATTCTTAAAATTTAACATTTCTCACTTGAACCACAGGTAATTGTTTTGACTGCTTTTAAATTTTAGACGATTTATATATAGTTGCTTTGACTAATAATTCAATAACTTACCAAAATGCAAACACATATCTTTTTGAATAGTTTGAGTTAGAAATTAAGAAATTTCGCCATAAGTTCAAAGAAAGAGCGATCAAGATTTCTTTTCCATTTTGTATTAATTGTCTTTGACTTTCCTACTCATAATATAAGATTTAGGTAATGAATTCGTAATATAAGATTTGAATATTTTTGCCAAGTGACCTATCAAATTTCTCCAACTCAAGACAAGGAAACAACGTCCATATTCCTAACGAATTCAAGCTCGACACATAACATGACAACTCAGTGTAAAAAACGATAGATCGATGTGTACGTTTTTGGAAGTATCAGAGAAGGAGTCGTTTCAATTATTTTTCATTGGTTTTTATTGTATCTTCGACTTTTCAAAATTTTGAAAATAAAGTTAGTCAAAGCTCTTTTACTGTTCCTCTCTCTTTGTATAGTAAAAAAAAAATCTGATTAGCACATTTTATGAAGGTAATGAGATAGGAATGATTCCATAGTGTCGTCTTTCATGGGACCAAAGTATTTTGCTGTAGTAGTAGCCTGGATGCACAATAATGGTAGATTAGGGTTTGTTTTGGGAAATTTAGATAAATAACCAAAGTTGATATGGTGATCTCACTTTTTAGCAATTTTCTAACTCAAATTTACTTTTTAGCCGATTCTTACGTAGAAGACTTGTACATATGCATATGGATTGATTTTCAGCAAAATAATAATAATAATAATAATAATAATAATAATAATAATAATAATAATAATAATAATCCTTATGCAAATAATTGAATCCTTACAGAGAAAGTGGAATTCTTACGTAGCTAATTGAACAGTAGTCAGAAGCCTTGTTCCCTTATAGATTTATTGCTTTTATTTGGCTGGTGTTGATGTGTTGTTCGAGTAACAAAACGATCATATATAACTAACAACAAGGTACCATATTTCTTCGTGAAGATTCCACTTTATGTGTAAGGATTCAATTTTCTACGTAAGAATTCTTATTATATACTATTTTTTTTTCCCAAAAACCGATTTTTATGCATATGCGTAAGAGTTCTTCGTAAGGATTGACTATTTAGTGAAACTGGTCCTGACGTGACTATAAAATGAAAAGAGTTGGGTAAAGTGGTTATTTTTGTCAATTTCCTGTTTGTTTTCATCTTGTCGATTTAACGTTCTGTTTTTTGAAGCAATAATCTAAGGCTTCACTTGATTCGAGTTGATTGATGCTTTGCTCTTACTGAGATCAATAACCCGGTGTGAATAATTATGGTTCCCAATTCATTTGAATTCTATTTACTATGGTTGAATCAGATGTAAGGTCTTCTACAATCTCAAGGGTTTTCTGCTCCATTTCTCAAACTCTTGAGAATCTTCCCAATCCTGAATCTCGATCTCTCAGGTTAGCTTATATTCTTTACTTATTTTTTGTTTTTATACGGCTTTTGATTGAACTGATTCTTGTGTATGTCTTACTTCTGAATTTTGTTTGTATCATTTTCCCTGTTTATGGTATCCTATTTTAAGTAGATTTGTGTTTGAAAATGAAATTTGGATCTCCCGGGTTAGTTTGATTGCAAGAATATTAGTTGTATTCAACAAAAAGAGAGACCGAAGTTGTATGCCATCGACATTGTGATATTAGTTCATTAAGTTATTAAAAAAAACAATGCATATAAATATGAACTAAAAACAATATCGTAAAATGCAAATCATTATATATAGTTATTAATTGGATGGTCATGGGATTAGATTGGTTCAGCTTTATTGGATGATGGACTATCATCCAAGAACCAATCGATCCAATTTGAATGTTTAAATTTTGGATCCAATCCAATCCAATCCAATTACAATTTGATATTCGATTATGGTTGGTAAATTCTATTGATAGCCGGATTAAATTCTGCACATCCCTACCCACTACGACAAAATTGGCTTTATAGGACATCTGTTTTATTTAAATGTCCTAATACGATACTTTATAGAACTTAGTTAGAAGACAAAACTATAAATGATCCTATCTATATGATGGTTTTTGATGTTTTAACAAGTTTTTTATGACGCTTATAAAATAATATGTCTTATTAACTTTTTTATAGGGCACTTTTGAGAATTTTCCTATAAACCCAACTTTTTATAGGACCCTTGTGTTTTTAGGATACTTTTTAAATAATGTCGTACAAAATAGTTAACATGACACTTTATTTTAAAAACATTCTAAAAACTTGTTAAAATGCCTAAAAGAGTTAAATTTATTGTAACACTTTTAGATATGACGCTTTTTCGATTGATCCTACAAACGTAAGTCTTATAAAAACTTGATGTTCTTTCCCTTGTCTTTTCACACTATGCACCAATACCTACATGTATGGCATCATTCTTTCAGTTACCAAATGTAGATAGGATGAACATGAGTGTAATTAGCTCAAGTTTTGCTAACACATGAATGTAGCATAAGATTATGGAAATTTGCATTAGTCCAATGATGACCCAAATGTAAGCGTGATTTCACCACAATAATACAGCTTTGAAGAACCGAATATCGTACCAGCCACATGGACTATTCTATTCGTTTAATTGTAAGAGCTCAAAGATGGGATCACAAATATTCAAATTGATTTGGATTTTTAAAACTAGATGCAAAAATTAATACTTGACTAGCAAATAATTGGGTAAAATAATATTGAATAAAGGCCAATCAACACACATCAAACACACCACACAACCAATCTCTAAGGGGTTGTTCGGTTGCGACTTAATGGGCTGTATTGGTTATATGGCTTTTTCGGTAAGCCATACAATTCTGTTCGGTTGTGGCTTAATGCTTCAGCCGAGTGCTTATTCGGTCAGCCCAAATAGATGTGTCATAGACACTCAGCCATGATTATTCTACAAATACCCTTCTTATATTAATAATAATAAAAAAAACCTCTCTTCCTTCAAAGTTGTCCTCTCTTCCTTGAAGCCACCGATCTCTCTTCCTTCATCGGTCTTCTAAGGGTCCCCGGCAGGGGCGGATTCACCATGTAAAAGGTGGGGGGAAGGGCCCCCATTAAAAATAGAAAAATGAATATTTTTTAAGGTTAAAAATTATCATTTTTACTTTCTACCATGGTTCTCTTCCGTAATTTCTTGTTAGGGCCCCCACCAACTAAAGAAAGTATCTTGAAATCAACCAAAAAACTGAAAAGTTCCTCGAAATCGATAAGAAAACCTTAAAAAATCCCTCGAAATAATCCAAAAAAACTTCAAAAATCTCTTGGAATGGTGGAATTAGGCTTAAAACACATCGGACGACTTGGTGGGCATTTAAGCTACCTTAAAGGTGCCCCCACTAGACCAAAATCCTGGATCCGCCACTGGTCGCCGGTCATCCCCTCTCCCATTGTGTGGTAATTCCTTTTTCCTCCATCGATCAGGGAATAAAGTTCACCCATCTGCCTTTTTCTTCCATCGATCTGCTCCGTGAATCCATCAAAATCGAGGTTGAAAACCCATCGGTCACCGGTCATCCCCTCCGCCATTGTCTGGTAATTTCTTTTTCCTCCATCTATCAGGGAATGAAGTTCACCCATCCGCCTTTTTCTTCCATCGATCTGCTCCGTGACAAACCCATCGAAATCGAGGCCGAAAACCCATCGGCCACCGGTCATCCCCTCCCCCATTGTCTGTGTGTGTGCTGTGTATTGGTGTTTGTGGATGCGTGTTCTGTGTTGGTGAAGGTTGTTTTCGATTGGAGCATGGGGTAAAATGGTCACCTGCTCAAGCCCATCGAAATCGAGGCTGAAAACCCATCGGTCACCTGCTCAAGGATTCCTTTTAGTTGGGTTATATGAAGTGCAAAAGATTTCGACTCTTGATTTGGTTCTAAAGATAATTGCATTAGACAAAAATTTATTCAACATTTTCATCAAACTCTTGGTTTTTTAGACAAAAATAAAGATAGGGAGTAAAATGTAACATTCAAACTGTTTATTCAACACAACAACCGAATAACAACTTATATGTTAATATACAGACAACTATATCAATACAGACAACTATATTCATACAGGTCTTAATATAATACAAACCGAACAGACCCTAAATCTCTTTATGAGAAACCTTTGTAGGTTTATAGAATATACACATCAATACCACCACACAACCAATCTCTAAGACTCTTTATGAGAAGCCTTTGTAGATTTCTAGAATACACACATCAAACACACTTATTCCATTATAGATACCGTGACCGACTCATTAGAACATGAAAGAGCTGATTGAATCCCAGCTGAAGAAAGACGACCGTTGGGTATCTGACTCTTTGGTAGTGCCTGCCACTTAGCAATGTATGCCATTGATTCCTGATCTAAGTCTGGAAGTTGGCATTCTTTAAGGATGTTCAGAATAGTTTTGGATTCACCAAGAAGTCGAGCTGCAGTCTGGATTCTCTCTCTCCTTTTCTCTATTGCATCGTGATGACACTTCAGAGTTATAACTCGTGGTAAGTTGGTAAAGCAAGCCCATAATAGATCTGCAATTATAGTTGATATCCACTCAAAAAGTTCCATATCGGTTTTCCAATTTCCTTGTTCATTGTAATGGAACAGTATGGTTTGGCTGATTCTGTACATGGAACTTGCAGCAATGAACTTGTGATGTGAATCATCTAGACTTCTGGTTTTGCATTTTGTGAACTGTAACACAATCTTGTATGCTTCATCACCTAACCATCTAAGAATATCCTCTGACGATTTCCCTTCACGAGCCTTATTTTGAAGATCAATTTCCAGCCAACTGCAGTATACTTCGGCTTCATTCCATATGCGTTTAGCTGTTTTTCTTGCCTTTACCAACTCACCATTTACATTGAGAGTTTCTTCTATATGTCTAACAAATCGGAGGCCTTCCTTTATGCTAGAAAGTAACCCCTTGACCTGGCCATTTTCAATGTTAGGAAGTGCAAGGGCAATGACTGTTAACGTTACGGCTACTAGGCTCCAACAATTCTCGATTTCTTCCGGACATGAAGGTCGGACTTTGTCATTGACGAACTCTCCTACTCCACTGAATCCTGTAGACTTCTCTAGGAACTTCAGAAGATTTCTTGGCTGTTTCTTTTCAGACTTGTGAAGAAGCTTAGTTATAGATCTGAGCATATTTCTCAATGTTCTATCTGTAAGCTTTGCCTCGTCTTCAATTTGTAGAACATAACCAGTATATTCTTCAATCTCTAGTTTCACATTGTCGTTGGATTCACGAGAGTCCTTTTTAAACCTTTTCAACAATGAGTTGCCGAAATGGCAACAAGAAAAGAAAGAGAGCATAATGCATGTAGGAATGAGACATATCGTTTTACATATAACCACAAGTGTTATCTGAAGTGCTATACAAATGTTCAAAATCATGTTTTTGACATGATTGAAAACTTTTTTGCATTGGCGGCCTGGGATATATGAAGTGACATGGATGTGTTTCCAGTGCCGAAGCCTTTGGGTCCAATGTTTTTCGACTCTGAACATGTTTATATGGTTGATGCTCCATGAAATGGAGAGGTTGAAATAACTCGCAGTTGTAATACATCTAAAAATGGGTGCAATGCTGCCTACTACAATCCCAATTAATTGTATGATAAGAATGAGAGGGAGTGACCACTTATAATCAGAGTTAGACCAAAAAGATAATCCATCGACCCACATTTCTAACAACATTGAAATTGATACAGCAGCAAGTACTGAGCTGATCAACCCAGAAGCAGAACAGAAGGGTGAACAAGCAAGCACAAATTGGGGGTTACCAGTTTCCGCCATCATCCAATACCTTTTAACATGACGTACGAGTTCTTTGGATGAGAACTTTATCTGTTGACAATCTAAAGCCGATCTGTGCAACTCGTGGTACTGGTGTTCTAAAATTCTTCTAGATGTTGGGACTGTTAAAGGTGCCCAAAATAGCCATATAGGGAACAATGTCATGATAGACATTTCTACCAGTGAATATGCAAGAATATCTTCATTAGCAACTAATTGAATGCACATATTTACAATAATGGTGATGATGAGAATAGCCAAGGCTATGATGTTCGTTAAAAGTTCCTTGTCATCCATACCCGTTAAAGAAGGCAGAAAGTTGGATAACATGGTGAATAAGAAAACGATACTGATAGACTTCACGATCCAATCATCACTGTCAGGATCATCTGATAGATCCACCGGTAGCTTCAGTGCTACTGCTATCAATGTGATGGAAGTAGCATTGAGGGTGAAAAATCTGCATGGAAACCAGAGTTTCCGTTGGCGAAAACCTTGGAAGACATCGGCCGCCATTGCAAGAGTGCAAAGGAGAGATGCCATAGCAACATACAGCCCCACCCACGGCATGGCTTCTTTCGTAGAGTTCATCTTGCTAGACAAAGGGAAAATGAAGATTTAGCTTAATTCAGTGGAACAAGTTCTAATCCATGCTTCATATATATACATAAATAGACAGAAAGATGAAAGTTGACAGATAATATTTGAGAGTTATCTGTTTACAAGCACACGTGATGAGTGATGAATATTTTATTTTCCCTTAATTTCCTTCCAAGGGCCAATAATTGATGTGTGGGGTTGTTAAAAAAAAGCCTAAACACATAATTGAGCTATGACTAGACATGACCCTTGTGGAAAATACTTAGAAATTTCTAAAAAAATCCTTTTTTTAGAATTTTTACTAGTGGAATCTTATAATAACAAAAAAAAAAAAGAATCTTGAGTATATTCTTTATAATTTCTAAAATCTTTATTTTTTCCGTTTTAAAAAATCTTTTGGATATGTTCTAACATATCCTACGTGTGCTCATGGTTATAAATGTAGAAAACTGAGTTAAATCATTGGGGAACGTGGTTTGAAAAATTAGTTTGAGGGGTATATTAATTTTCACATAATAGATCCTCTTTCTAGAGACCATCTTTTCAAAAAAAAAAATTCAAACAGTTAAGCATATTTATGTATGACGATAATTAAATGAGAACCATAAAAAGATTGAGAACCGTAAAGACCGATTTAAGTCCTAAATTAAATTTGATTTTATGGTTTTAATTTAAAGTTGTTTTTAGCTAGAGAAAGAGATAATCATTAACAAATATGATATTTTTTTTTCATTTTTTATAATTAAATAGTTTACTTTTTTACGCATGATACCTTCGTTTCAATTAAATTATTTTACAAGATTCAGGTATATAATTATCTTTATAAAAAGAATTCATATTATAAATTTTAAAATTCAATTATATATATTTCACAAAATTCAAGTATATTTAAAAATTCATTCCAACTTTCACGTTTTCCATGTCTTCCTTTTTGGCTCATGCTTTTTCCTGCTTTCTTTTCTTTTCATTTCATGTTTTTCCATGTCTTTGATGGTCTTGATGTTCTTTTTCCACAAATTTTCAGCTATGCACCAATTCCAACATGTATGACATCGTGCTTTTATACCAACATTAGACGAATGAGCTGAAATAAACCAAGTGTAATTAGCTCAAGTTTTATTAACAAATGAATTTAGCATAAGATTATGGAATTTTGCATATCTAATAAGAATCAACACTTATGCATTAAATAAATCATTTAATAGCTTGGATGTTAGGTTTTCATAAGGGGCCTTCAAGGTGGTTTCTCTCCAAATTCCATTACCAAACATATCTTATTTCGCAGGATTCAAGTTGAAACTTGAATTCTACTGTTGCATCCTTTAGACAAATGCTAATACTACTGCGAATTTTTCTGTTGGAACACTGCGTTGGTGCAGGTTTAATCCGTGTTCGTTTCACCAAGAATCTGCAAATTACAAGTAAGATTCTCGAATTCTATCAATTGTTATTGTTGTTTTTATGTTGATTTCAAATACATGTATAAGAATTTTCATTTTCTGCAAAATCATTTACATTAGTATATAGAATTACACTTTGTTTGTTTACATCCATGTTCCATGAATGAATAACGAGGATTACAGGTGTATATAATAGTTGTATCCACTGAATTTATCTATACTGATAAATTGTAGTCATAATCTGTCGAGATTCTTCCAAAAATATATATATGAGTAATGAGGATTTGATGTAATATTTAATTCCCTTTCCTTCTCAAAGCTCAATAATTGATGTTATAGTAATTGGCTGACCAGGAGTCAATAATAGATGACAAAATATCTGGTTGTTAAAATTAATTAATGAAGCTTTTTGGAATTATCTCCTTCCAAGAAGAAAGGATATTATATTTTACGACCATATAACAACAAAAAAGGATTAGCTTGGACATGCTTTATAGGTTTCTAGAAGGAAAAACTTTAAAGAGAAACTTGGACTTTAGTGTTTTGAGTGATTAAGTTTTTGGATAATTTTTTAAAACATATAAATTATTGGACTTTGTGAAACATGTTAAATAAATTCTTGAACTTTTGAAAACTTGTTAAATACATCTTTATGACGAATAGCCTTTGACATGTAGTTCAGTTAACAAAGGGGTGTTGAGACTTTGTCCAAATCCTTACGAGGAATAAATTCTTAGATATATATTAGTGATTCCAAGACTTACAACATTTGTACCTAAAGCATAAATAAATACATATATAAAAATTGGGCCAAAATATAAGAAAATTGCTCCAAATTATACTAAAAGTAGCACCAATACATTATTGAGCCACATGATTCACGTTTAGGATAGTTTTTAGGAAGTTTTTAATTTATCGTTTTACCTGTTATATGGGTTGCAGGTTACATTTCTAAATACTAATGATTTATTTAATATGTTTTGAAAAGTTTAAGGATTTATTTAACATGTTTTGAGATGTACAAAGACACATTTATTAAAAAAATTCATTCAAATACTTAATCATTCCTAACAATAAGCTTTTTCCATTTATATTTATACAATTTCTTCTTTTAATTAAATTAATTTATATAATACATATTAGGTTTTTTATGGTTAATGTACTCAGATTGCTTTGGGTTCGAGTTGGTCGGGATTCGGGTTGAGGTCGATTAGGTTCGGTTTAGTTATAATGCAAAAAATATATATCCAATCGATTTTGACGATGAATTCAATCGATTTAGAGGATTGATAAATCGATAGTATGCTTAGAAATTTAAAAAAAAAAAACACGACCAACTAAGATTTTTTGAAGTTTCAAAAAATAATTAAATAAATAAGAATGTTTGTGAAATCTATGAAGAAAAGGAAGATGTCGAATGGTTTCACCAACAGTAGGAGTTTCCAGACAAATTGAACATTCTTGAAGACTTTGAGTCTCCAGCCACAAATGGTAGTTATTTGAGTCTCACATCCAGACTTGTATCATTTTTTTTTATGTATGTTGTAACCTCTCTTCAATTCAAGAGCTCTTCTGAAGAGTAATCTAACAAGATTCGACATATTCCAACATGGTATCAAAGCTAAGGTGTATCACTTTAAGGACTCCACACTCGTTGGGACAATTTATACTCGTCTAGCCACCTCAGCCATCTATTCCCCTCTCGAGACTTCGAGAAGATTTGTGCCCGTCTAGTTTCCCTTGGAGGTGCATATTAGAATCATATAGACTAGACTTGAACCATTTCCACCTATATATGTTGGAACCACCTTTTCTCCTCAATGTCTATTTTGGTGAGTAATCTAATAAGGTTTCATATATTCTAACATGGTATCAAAAAAGTCAATTTATACCGCTCTGGGACAATCTGTACTCGTCTAGCTCCTTGCCCATCTATCCCCCTTTCGACACTGTAACAATGTGTGCCGCCTCGGTTAGAGGTGGCGTGTTAATTGACTATTTGGTAGTGCCTGCCACTTATCAATGTATGCCATTGATTCCTAATCTGAGTCTGGAAGTTGGCGTTCTTCAAGGATGTTCAGAATCGTTTTGGATTCACCAAGAAGACGAGTTGCAGTCTGGATTCTCTCTCCCCATTTCTCTATTGCATCATGATGACATTTCAGAGTTATGACTCGTGGTAAGTTGGTAAAGCAAGCGCATAATATATAGCTCTGCGATTATAGTTGAAATCCACTCAAAAAGCTCCACATCTGTTGGCCAATTTTCTTGTTCATAGAGCAGTATGGTTTATCTAATTCTGTACACGAAACCTGCAGCAATGAACTTATGAAATGAATTATCAAGACTACTCTTTTCGCTTCTCTTGAACGGAAACGCAATCTTTTATACTACATCACCTAATCATCTAAAAATCCCCTCCGACAATCTTCCTTCACGAGCCTTATTTTGAAGATCAATTTCCAGCCAACTGCAGTGTTAGGGACTGAATTTTGGATGAGATATAGGGACTGGATAAAAATCAAGAATCGTGTCGGAAAGCAATTTCCGAATACAATAATCCAACCCTATTAGACTTGGGTTCACGAATTTTGTATTGGGATAATTCTTAAGATTATTCTCTCTTTTGAAGGCTGTGAAATCAAGATATCTCTACCCTGATTCTTGGTTTACATATTTAAATAAGAGATCGACGGTTTAACGGTTATAATTTTTAATGGATAAGGTCAAGGACCAGTTACAACCGAACTTGATTTCTGATTTCTGAAACCAGCAGGCAAGCGTCGTCACTGAGCACACATTCAGTGATAAGCTTAAACTCACGTTTAGTAATAGCTGAAGACAAAATCAGCGACTGTTGAAGGCTAATCATCGACAACCGAATACACACATTCAACGATGGCTTAGTGATAGGTGAATACACACGACTTAGTGAAATTTCTAAGTCTTCATAACTTACCCCGCTTTAGGTGACTGGGAAAACATTTTTAAGCAAGGGCGAAGCTTAAATAATCGATCTTAAGTAAATCACAATTACACTAATGTGTTTGATAACACTAAAATCACCAATATGCAGTATACTTCGGCCTCATTCCATATGTGTTGATGCAGCAGAATAAAATCAAGCCACGGAATAATCTTGTTGATTATGTGAACGCCTGAGATTAATCTCTTCCAAAGTTCGTTAATTCGATGAATACTGAACCTCAGGGTTCAAATGAATTTAAAAAATTTATGTATTAAAGCAAGGACCATGCGAATTACATAAATAGCCTCCACCCAAATAAAGGCCATCAATTGAAATTTGTCCTATCCATAAAAAAGTTCAAATTTTAGTATTATTTACAGCTTTGGACGTCTCTAACAAGTAACTTTACACGATATAATATTTTCTTGAATCGCACTATTTTATTTTATTTTATTTTATTTTATTTTATTTTAAAAAGAAAACTAATTTATTTTCTCACTGATCTATTTTCATGTGTTCATGCAAAGACTGAGTATCACTATATTTTTGAAATGATATATTCACAGACTTGGGCTTCGTTTGGTTTTAAAGAATGGAATGAATTTGGAGGGATTTACATTTTAAATCCATTTTAATTCTATGTTTGGTTTGTTGGATTGTTCGGATTTGGAATATTAGGATTTAATTGAACTATACAACTTCTCTATATGAATGAGCTTAACTGTAAATTATGAAACTCTCAGAGCATCCACATGGGGCTTGCAAAAACCCTTTCAAGAGGACTTGCAAATGGCCACCTCACCATAATTTTGTCTGACACTTGCAAATTTTGCAATTGTTATTGCAATGCCATGTAGACCCAAACAAACTTTTTTAATACATAAAATTAATTACTCTTATTTAATATATATATATATATATATATTATGTTTTTTAAATAAAATATAAATACAATCATAATAAATATGTTTAATTAATATAGTTAAATTAATTTAAACATTAAATTNTAATTTAAACATTAAATTTTATCATCACCTAAAATTAAAATTATACATATTAAAACATATAATATTGATAAAGTTACATATAATCTAAGGTATGTATAATCTAAGCTATAAAATTACATATAAAACATGTTATTAATTAAAAAATAATTAGAATGTATATATAAATAATTTATAAAATAGTTAATAAATGTTGTAGTGGGGACCACTTTTGAAAGTGTAGGTGAATTGCAGGTGTATAGGTGGTAATTGCAAAAGCTGACGTGGCACAGTTGAAAGTGTAAATGGATTGCAGGGATGTGTATGGTCTCACTATAACAAAATTGGGTTTATATGACGCAAAAATTGTGCTAGTGTCCTGATAGACTGTTTTATAGGACATGAGTTTATAATTGATGACAAAATATCTGGTTGTTAAAATAAATGAAGCTTTTTGGAATTGAATGAAGCTTTTTGGAATTATCTCCTTCCAAGAAGAAAGGATATTATATTTTATGACCATATAATAACAAAAAAGGATTAGCTTGGACATGCTTTATAGGTTTCTAGAAGGAAAAATTTTAAAGATAGATTTGGATTTTATTGTTTTGAATGATTAAGTTTTTGGACAATTTTTTAAAATATACATTATTAGACTTTGTGAAACATGTTAGATAGCTTCTTGGACTTTTAAAAACTTGTTAAATATATTCTTACGATGAATAGCCTCTGACATGTAGTTCAGTTAGCAAAAAGGTGTGGAAACTTTGTCCAAATCCTTATGATGAATAAATTGTTAGATTTATAAAATCATTAGTGATTCCAAACCTTACAAAATTTGTACCTAAAGCATAAGTAAATACATATATAAAAATAAAGTAGCACCAATACATTATTGAACTCACGAATCAAATTAAGGGAGAATTTCAAATAATACTAATAACTTATTTTTTTTAATTAACCTGGATATCCAACTCACTATACGAACCGACTATTTGAAATCAAGCAAGTAGCATATGAGATCTCATTTATATAGGAATAACAGATCGTATCAATAAGAAAATAGAAAACAAATGAAAAAAACTTAAGATATTAAACATGGAAATCAGTAGATCAGAGCTGGCATATACATGCTAGTAAGCTTAGGTATTCATGATTCAACAACATTTTCATACGAAGGAGATATTAACGACTTATGAAGGGACAAAGATGTTAAGGAATGGGGAGTTAACACTACAATAAAATCGGGTTTATAGGACACTCCCAATTTCTAAGCGTCCTAATAGACCTGTTTATAAGACTTAGTTTATAGGACCAAAAAAATAAAGTGTTCTATCTAAAGGCGTTGTAATAAGTTTATATGACGTTTTTTTGACGTCGTAATAAGTATTTTAAGACATTTTTAATATAAAACGTCCTATTAGCAACTTTATAGGACACTATTTGAAAAATTATCCTGTAAAAACAAATTCCAATAAAAAAATTGAGTTTATAGGACACTTTCTCAAAGTTGCTAATGCGACACTTTGTATTAAAAATGTCCTAAAAACTTGTTAAGACGCCCAAAAGCGTCATATAATATTATTACAACACCTTTAGATATGACGCTTTATATTTTGGTCCTATAAATTATGTCCTATAAAGCGGTCTATTGAGACGCTTAGAGATTGGGGGTGTCATATAAACCCAATTTTGTTGCAGTGTGGCTGGACGGACGCCTCGGTTGAGCGGTGACAATGGCGATGGAGGACTGGTCAGGCTGAGGGCAGCGGTAATGGAGGACTGGGTGGCCACGACGACGGAGGACTGAGCTGAAAGCGGCGCGGCGACAACGGGTGGTGTAGGGTGACAAGATTGAAACAAAGGTGGAGAGGGAGCATGGAATGGGCCAGATGATTCACGTTTAGGATAGTTTTTTAGGATGTTTTTAATTTATAGTTTTACTTGTTATATGGGTTGCATACGGGTTGTAGGTTGTATTTTTAAGTAATAATGATTTATTTAATATGTTTTGAAAAGTCTAAGGATTTATTTAACACGTTTTGAGATGTACACAAACACATTTATTCAAAAAAAATAATTCAAATACTTAATCATTCCTCACAATAAAGTTCATTGGATTTTTTAACTTTTTCCATTTATTTTTATACAATATCTTCTTTTAACTAAATTAATTTATATAGTACATATTAGGTTTTTTATGGTTAATGTACTCGGATTGCTTTGGGTTCGAGTTGGTCGGGTTTCGGGTTCAGGTCGGTCAGGTTCGGGTTTAGCTATAATGCAAAAAATATATATCCAATCGATTTTGATGATGAATTCAACCGATTTAAAGAATTGATAAATCGATAGTATGCTTAGAAATTAGAAAAAAACATGATCGACCAAGATTTTTAGAAGTTTTAAAAGATAATTAAATAAATAAGGATGTTTGTGAAATCTATGAAGAAAAGGAAGATGTCGAATGGTTTCACGAACAGTAGGAGTTTCCAGACAAATTGAACATTCTTGAAGACTTTCAGCCTCCAGCCACAAATGGTAATTATTTCATTCTCACATCTGTTAGACTTGTACCATTTATTCTTTATTTATGTTGGAACCTCCCTTCAATTCTTAAAAGCTCTTCTGGAGAGTAATCTAATAAGATTTGACATATTCTAACATGGTATCAAAGCCAATGTCTATCACTTTAAGGACTCCACACTCGTTGGGACAATTTATACTCGTCTAGCCACCTCAACCATCTATTCCCCTCTCGAGACTCCGAGAAGATTTATGCCCGTCTAGTTTCCTTTGGAGGAGCATATAAGAATCACATAGACTAGACTTGGACCATTTCCACCTATATATGTCTTTGAACCACTTTCTCTCCTCAATGTCTCTTTTGGTGAGTAATCTAATAAGGTTTCATATATTCTAACATGGTATCAAAAAAGCCAATTTATATCGCTCTGGGACAATCTATACTCGTCTAGCTCCTCACCCATCTATCCCCCTTTCGACACTGTAATAATTTGTGCCGCCTCGGTTAGAGGTGGCGTGTTATTTGACTCTTTGGTAGTGCCTGCCACTTATCAATGTATGCCATTGATTCCTGATCTGAGTCTGGAAGTTGGCGTTCTTCAAGGATGTTCAGAATCATTTTGGATTCACCAAAAGACGAGATGTAGTCTGGATTCTGATGACACTTCAGAGTTATGACTCGTGATAAGTTGGTAAAGCAAGCCCATAATAGCTCTGCGATTATAGTTGAAATCCACTCAAAAAGCTCCACATCTGTTGGCCAATTTTCTTGTTCATAGAGCAGTATGGTTTATCTAATTCTGTACACGAAACCTGCAGCAATGAACTTATGAAATGAATTATCTACACTACTCTTTTTGCTTCTCTTGAACAGAAACGCAATCTTTACTACGACATCACCTAACCATCATCAATTTCCAGCCAACTGCAGTGTTAGGGACTGAATTTCGGATGAGATATAGGGACCGGATAAAAATCAAGAATCGTGTCGGAAAGCAATTTCCGAATACAATAATTCTACCCTATTAGACTTGGGTTCACGAATTTCGTGTTGGGATAATTCTTGAGATTATTCTCTCTTTCAAAGGCTGTGAAATCAAGATATCTCTATCCCCATTCTTGGTTTACATATTTAAATAAGAGATCGACTGTTTAACGGTTACAACCGTTAATGGATAAGGTCAAGGACCAGTTACAACCGAACTTGATTTCTGATTTCTGAAACCAGCAGGTCAGTGCCGTCACTGATCACACATTCAGCTATAGGCCCATGCAGCGATAAGCTGAAACTCACGTTCAGTGATAGCTGAAGACATAATCAGCAACTGTTGAAGGCCAATCAACAACAACCGAACACACATTCAACGATGGCTTAGTGATGGCTGAACTTAGTGAAATTTCTAAGTCTTCATAACTTACCCCGCTTTATGGCAATCCAAGGTGATAGGGAAAACATTTTTAAGCAAGGGCGAAGCTTAAATAATTGATCTTAAGTAAATCGCTATTACATTTAAGTGTTTGATAACACTAAAATCACCAACATGCGGTATACTTCAGCCTCATTCCATATATGTTGATGCAACAGATAAAAATCAAACCACACACTAATCTCGTTGATTATGTGAATGCCCAAGAATAATCTCTTCCAAAGTTCGTTAATTTGACAAATACTAAACTTTGGGGTTCAAATCGAATTCAAAAAATTTATGCATTAAAGCAAGGACCATGCGGATTACATAAACAACATGGGAAATAAAAAGGCCAAAACGAAATGAGCCTAAAACATAAAAATGTACAAAAACATGCTTAAATTACGTTTTTCCTTTTTTCTTTTTTTTGATTAACCTAGATATCCAACCCGATATGCGAGCCGACTAATCCCAGGGCGACCACCTGTTTTGCAGATAGCCCAGAGTCACCGTATTTGAACCTCCGTAGCCACAAGGGGATTTTTATTCCTGCTTGGATTTGAACCTGTAACCTCCTGGTACTTTTAACCTTTGAAGTCAAGCTCAAACCAATCAAACACCATCTTGTAGTTGTTTTTCCTTTCTTTTTCAAGAACCGATCCTGTTCATCAATACTTGATATGTGGATGTCGTTGAAAGCTTAAATGCATAATTGAGCAAAAAAGCCTCCACCCAAACATAGGCCATCGATTGAAATTTGTTCTATCCATAAAAAATAAGTTCAAATTTTTATATTATTTACAACTTTGGACGTATCTAAAAAGTAACTTTAAACGATATAATATTTTCTTGAGTCGCACTATTTTATTTTATTTTAAAGAGAAAACTAATTTATTTTCTCTGATCTATTTTCATGTGTTCATGTAAAGATTGAGTATCACTATATTTTTGAAATGATATATTCACAGACTTAGGTTTCATTTGGTTTTAAGGAATGAAATCAATTTGGAGGGATTTGTATTTTAAATCCATTTTAATTCTATGTTTGGTTTGTTGGATTGTCCGGATTTGAAATCTTAGGATTTAATTGAACTATACAACTTCTCTAGATGAATGAACTTAACTGTAAATTATGAAACTCTCACAATAACAAAATTGGGTTTATATGACGCCAAAATTGTGCAAGTGTCCCGATAGACTGTTTTGTAGGACATGAGTTTATAAGACCAAACGTTAAAGTGTCTTATCTAAAGATGTTGCAATGGGTTTATCGGAGGCTTTTAGGTGTCTTAACAAACTTTTTAGAACAATTTTAAAATACGTATTAACTATTATGCCACCTGCTATGAGATCATTAGATAATAGTTACAATGAGTGATTCATTAGAACTTGAAGAAGCTGGTTGAATCGAAGAACAACCATTGGGTATCTGACTCTTTGGTAATGAATGCCACTTATCAATGTATGCCATCGAGTCCAGATCTATGTTTGGAAGTTGACGCCCTTCAAGGATATTCAAAATCGTTTTGGATTTACCAAGAAGTCGAGCTGCAGTCCGTATGCTCTCTTCCCTTTTCTCTATTGCATCGTGATGACATTTCAGAGTTATGACTCGTGGTAAGTTGGTAAGGCAAGCAAATAATAGATCTGCAATCGTACTTGATATCCATTCAAAAACTTCCACATCCGTTGGCTGATTTTCTTGTTCATTGCAATGGAGCAGTATGGTTTGGCTGATTCTATACATAGAACTCGCAGCAATGAACTTATGATGTGAATCATCTACACTGCTAGTTTTGCATCTCTTGAACTGTATCACAATCTTTACTGCTTCATCGCCTAACCATTGAAGAATCTCCTCACACGTTTTTCCTTTACGAGCCTCCTTTTGAAGATCAATTTGTAGCCAACCGCTGTATACGTCGACTTCAGTCCATACACGTCGAGCTGTCTTTCTTGCCTCTACCAAGTCACCATTTGCATTGAGGGTTTCTTCGATATGTCTAACAAATTGGAGCCCTTCACTCATGCTAGCTAGTAACCTTTTGACTTGGCCATTTGCAATATTGGGAAGTGCAAGGGCAATGGTTGTTAATGTTACAACTACTAGGCTCCAGCAATTGTGTATTTCTTCCTGATAAAAAGGCAGGACTTGGTCATTGTCGAACTCTGCTACTCCATTGAATCCTCTAGATTTCTCTAGAAACTTGATAAGATTTATCGGTTGTTTCTCTTCAGACTTGTGAAGAAGTTTCGTTATCGATCTCAGCATATTTCTCAACAGTCTGTTTGAAAGCTTCGCCCCGTCTTCAATTTGTAGAACATAACCAATATATTCTTCAATCTCTGATCTCACGCTGTTGTTGGATGCATCTGAGTCCTTTTTAAACCTCTTCAATAATGAGTTGCAGAAATGGCAACAGGAATAGAATAAGAGCATCATGCATGTGGGAACGAGACATAAAGTTTTACAAATAACCACAACCGTTACCTGAAGTGCTATACAAAAGTTCAAAATCAAGCTTTTGACATTATGGAGAAAGATTTTGCAGTGGCGGCCTGGGATATGTGAATCTACATGGTTGCTTTTCCACTGTCGAAGCCATTGTGTCCAATGTTTCTCGATGTTGAACATGTTTAGATGGTTGATGCTCCATTCCTTGGAGAGGTTGAAATAACTGATAGCAGTGATACATCTAAATATCGGTGCAATACTACCTACTAAAATCCCGATCAATTGGACAGTTAGAATTACGTTGATGGACCACTTATAATCTGATTTTCCATACCAAAATTTTGAATTGTCACCGAAGAGGATCATCAACTGCGAAACTGAAGAAGCAGCGAAGTATGAGCATATCAACCCAGAAGCAGAACAGATGGGTGAACATGCAAGCACAAATTGGGGATTACCGGTTTCCGCCATCATCCAATATTTTTTAACATGATGTATGAGTTCTGTGGAGGAGAACTTTACCTCTTGGCGATTTAAAGCTGATTCGTGTAACTCCTTGTACTGATGTTCTAAAACTCTTCTAGATGTTGGAACTGTCAATGCTACCCAAAATGGCCATAGAAGAAGAAATATAATTATAGACATTTCTACCACAACATTTGCAAGAACAAACTGGGTAGCAGTTTGAATGCCTATATTTACAATAATGGTGATGATGAGAATACCCAGGGCTATGATGTTCATGAAAAGTTCCTTGTCATCCATGCCCCCTAAAGAAGGGAGAAAGTTAGCTAACATGGTGAACAAGAAAGCAATTCCAAGATACTTTGCACCCTGTTCATTATCACTAGGCATGTCGGTGGTTAGATCCACCGGTAGCTTCATTGATACTGCTATCAATGTGATGGAAGCAGCGTTGATGGTGAAAAATCTGCAGGGAAACCAGAGTTTCCTTTGTCGAAAGCCTTGGAAGGCATCGGTTGCCATTGCAAGAGTACAGATCAGAGAAGATGCAACAATATACAACCCCACCCACGGCATGGCATCTTTAGGAGAGTGCCAAGTCATCTTGCTAGACAAGGGAAGATGAGGTTTTTTCTTGATTTACTACAACATATGCTAACTGATGCTTGATGTGTATATAATACATATACATATATACATACATATATATATACTTTAGATGCTTAAGTTCTAGTAATGATTGTGATTATAGTTTCCACTTGTAATGTTTCTTCCTTTTTTTCCTTCTCCGGGCCAACCAAACCGAACAACGGTTGATGGGAGTATGTGGTTATAAGCAATGTAAACGCTAAAGATCGACTCATAATCGACACATCAGAAAGAGACATGTCAATCAAGATTTCAATTTTCCATTTTTATGGTCTGTTTTTGTAGCTAAAAGATTGACTCCATCTACATTCCCATCAAGGAAAAGTCTCATGATGGAACAAGTGTTTACATTGAGAATTCAAAAACAAAATCTCCCATAAGAAAAAGTCTCATGATATATCAAGTGTTTACACTAAGAATTCAGTTTATTAAAATAAAGGAAATTTGTAGTTGACTAAGATGTGTGGTGTTTTTTTTAGCAGCTTCTTGAGTCTCAGTTTTTATTTCACTCCTGATTTATAAGATGTGGTGTTGGAATTTGAAATCTGAATCAATTAAACTGTTTATTTTTGTAAACAATGCATGTATTTACAATAATGGCGATGATGAGAATATCCAAAGCTATTATGTTGGTGATTGTCATCCATACCCCTTAAAAGAAGGGAGAAAGTTAGCTAACATGATGAACAAGAAACAAAGGCTCTTTAGTTTTTACGAACTGGTCATTAAAGTCAGGCATGTCGGTTGTTAGATCCGTTGTAGCTTCATAGATATTGCTACTTTTTCGAAAACCTTGGAAGACATTGGCAACCATTGCAAGAGTTGCAAATAAGAGATGCTATGGCAACATACAACCCCCCCCCCCCCCCCCGGGATGGCGTCCTTCAAGAGTGCCAAGTCATCTTGCTTCGCATACGAAGATTAAGTTTTAACTTAAATTAGTAGAACAAATGCTATCTAATGCTTGATATATATATATACATATATATATATATATATATATATGCACACATACAGACACACATACATACCACACACACATGTACATATATAACTTCAATTATGTAATGTTTCTTCCCTCTTTCCTTCGCAAGAGCCAGCATGTTGATGATGATTAATGTGTGGAGGTAGGGCTGTAAAGGAACCGAACGAACACGGACGGAGGCTTATTCATGTTCGTTCATTTAACTTAACCGAACAAACGAACGAACACGAACAGTAAACGAACGAAAATCTTTGTGTACGTGTTCGTTCGTTTAGAAATAAGGTGTGTTCGTTAACATGCTAAACAAACGTAAACGAATGAACATAAACGAACGGGCTAAACGAACATACACGAACGAGCTAAACGAACATAAATAAATATTATTTGAATTCAAAATAAATAAATAAAAGATTATATATTAAATTTAATATATAAACGAACATAAACGAACGAATATAAATGAACGTAAACGAACGGTAAATGAACGAACGAGACTCTTGTTTATGTTCGTTTAACTAAACGAACAAAAAAAAATTGTTCATGTTCGTTCATTTATTAAATAAATGAATATAAACGAACTTTCCGCCGAACGGTTCGCTGAACGTTCGGTTCGTTTACAGCCCTATGTGGAGTTCTTTGAAAGCATGAAGCCATGAAAACATAATATTTATTGGGCCTTATCAAATATCAATGGATCTCCACTTTGGGCTTTCTACTAACTACTAAGCCCCCCAAACTGAAAAATGGGCCAATGGGCCTAAACCATAAAAAGCTGTCTTATAACTTCTAATTTGAAACTTAGTCTACAACTCTACACTACAAATCAGGTAAGTGAACATCAAGTTACACTTCTCTACCGGATGAATATAGTAAAGACCAAGAATCTTACCCGGTAAAAGTAAGACAAGGACCAAGAGTCTTACCCGGATGACTCTTACCACGATAAGTGCTTACCAGGTAAATTATTGCATAGGATACTGTTTTGGTGGACTAATATCTTACCCGGTAAGTAAATGATAGTGTTAAATTTTACCGATAAGCGCTTACCGAGTAAGTGTTTGGTAAACGGCCCCTAAAACTGAAAATTATGCAAAAATATATACTTCAAACAACTTTAAATAGAAAACATTGGAATTTTAAAGAGTAATATATAAGTTATCGGAAAACAAATAAAAAGGTAGAAGGCAAGTAATTGGGAGCATGGATGATGATGGATGGTTGTGGAAGGGGACATATCCTTTCATTCAACATGGGAGTGTCCACCATGCATGGATGCCCATCTATCTTTTCCCCATGTATTTTTGTTTCATAAGTTGTTTATTTACCTCTTAATAGTTTTATTAAAAGATAAATTTTGTTTGATAAAATTTTTTTGTCTCTTTATGGTTTTAAAACCTTCTAAATGATTTTGTATCTTAGGTCTCCCTTAACCATTCAGTGTCATATTTCATTGTAAACAATTACCAAACAGTTATATTTCATTTTGCATTACATCATGAAAACTTCTTAATCATTCTGATCACTTAATTATTCAGCACCAAACCATTCAACAACTGTCAGACAACTCCTTAGAAAAACTTGTATTGTTGTAATAAAATTTTAAGTTATAGATTATAACATAATGTTAATTAAAGAATTATTATTAATACAATCAGAAACTATGCAGAAACAAGTGTATATTTGTGTTGAGCAGATTCATATACTGATTAATAATACAAAGTTGTTTTTAATTTTTCTTTATTTATCGTAAAGTTACGACCAATATAACGTATAATTACTTTTTTTATGTCATTTATATTTAAATTATACATTTACAATGTAATACATGTATATTATTAAGGTATTTTTTTTTTCTTTATAAATACATTGACCGTCAACGATGCATAAATGACTATAGTGACAACTCGTATTTCTTTTTTTATTTATTTATTGTTATTATCTTGAAGATAATTTAAAAAATAGACTTTTTATATAATTTACACCTTATTTATAAAAATGCTTCTATAATTTTCTTTTACTTATATACATTTATTTTTTAATTAAATTAATTTTGTTTATGACTAAATATGTATCTTTTTAATGTCAGAATCAGATCAATTATATAATAAAAATGTAAAAAGTAAGTTTTGATGTTAATTTGCATCAATGTAATTTTTATTTTAATATATAATTTTTGTATTTTATTAATTATATGATAATATTATTAGCTACAGTTTCAATGGTTAGATTAGTGATCCTCATGATGGATATTGCATGAACATGCATTGATGCTTGCTGGTGCTTGCAGAAATACGCAGCAGTAGTAGTTATTTATTAATTATTTTCTAAATATTCGTACTTATTATATTAATTTAATAAAATTTAATTAATATTTACCAGCCTATGGATCAGCGATGTCTAGGATCGAGCATACACTACTACGAGCATCTTCAACTGTTTACGGATTACTTCATTTCCAATTAAAAAATGAATTTTATTGGTTATTTTCAAAACATTATAATAATAATATTTTCATATTTATAAAAATAAAAACATATTAATTTTCTAAACCTATGCTCATTTGTTGAAATGAATATGCGCATGTATGAAGACGGTTTTTTAAATCAAACAGTTAATTAATAAACGATTCAGATTAATGAAATTTTTGTGTCATGTTTTTACAGGATATGTTGAACGAATGAGTGTTATGTATGACGTATGTGGGATGATAAGTCAAAGTCGGGATGATGGTATATATATGTGTGTGTTATAAGTCTACAAATATTGTACACGGATCATTTTGAAACTCTATATATCTATATGTGGTATCGTATACCAAAAAGATGTTAAAATATGTATGTACAAAGTATTTATATATTTTTTAATTGTACCATGTGGCTTTAAGTGTGGTACATCTACTTTGTGTACCCTATGAGACCAACCAAATAAATAAAACTTCTCCATTATCCTAAAATAAATATTTTTATTAAAAATATTGAAATTTATGAAGAAAAAAAAAAGGAAAAAATTATGACCAAATAAATAAAAATATCGTTTGAAGTAAATATGCGTATTTTATACTCCTGCCATCACATTAACCAGTTTTAATTAAATTACGAAACATAGACTATTTATCATAAACGAAAATTTAAGAAGAAAAAAACTTTAATTTATAAAAATTAGAAGAATAATAAGATTAATTTAATCATAAAAAATATAAATATGTAATCAATAAATATTTTACTAATAATGAATAGTTCCAAAAATATAAAACTACAATTACTAGTTTTATCGATTTTAACATTAAATAATTAATAATTTTCATTTCAATAAATAATTTACGGTATAATTACCGCAAAATAGATGACGTCATTTTATATTACTTTAACATTCTTTGTAAAAATTTCTTCATTTATCATTATTTTTTTTGTGAATCTTCTTCACGGAAATCGACACAGCTTTCGTATTAATATATATTATTTTAAATTATCTTGATAAATAAAATATATATTTTTTTATTCACTTCTTTACATATCAAAGGTTATTATAACATAAGTAACAATTAGCATCGCATTGGATAATGTACCATCATCATACGATATACAATAAGTATGTATATATATATATATAGAAATTGATTATATGTTATTTTTTTATTTGAAAATATTTTTTTGGTATATTATTACTGGTATAGTTTATTAGTTTTGATAGTTTTCTTGATTTATTCTATTAAATATTTTGTACATTTAATAATTAGTTAATAATTTTTATTTTAATTAAACATTATTATTTTCAGAATTACTTATTTTAATCATGGTAAAAGAGATTCTACTAAGGGAAATTTGTAGCATTACAAATGGAAAATTCAAAATGTAACAAATTAGAACAATACATTAGGTAGATATCTCAAAACATTAATTACTCTACGTTTTTAAACAAAAGTAATAGGTAGGAAAAAGAAAAACAAGAAATGGGATGGATTGATGCAAAAATGCTTTGGTGAGTTTGGTATGAAAATTGATATTCTTTCATTTGTATTGATTTAATTTGATCAACTACAAACTATTAGCTAAACTTTGTGTTCTTTACTCATCTAATCAAGTAGAGTAAATTGTACATATTATCGTATAAGTATAAAGGGGGGTGTATATATATATATAGAGGTTGGTTCAAATAGAAACCAACCATATGGTACAAACTATGGAAACCGATCTTGATCAATCACATTCTTTCTTCACTTTAGGTTCAAATCTAAATTATAAATTAATGADAAVRGTAATTTGGTAATTCAWCCTTTTTGTAACCCCCAATAATTAATTGGGAGTTACAAATCTTAAAAGATGCATCTAATTGTTCATTGTCTAAGTGTACAAGATTTTCATTTCGTTCAAGATACATGGAGAATCCTATTGTAAAAGAATGTCAGAATAATGAAGACGATAAACGCTTGCAGTCTATGTTCATATCTGCACACATGCACAACGATCCTTGATTTTGAAAATGTTCATATATGTGCATCTCTTGCAGTCTATGTTCATATCTACACACATGCACAACGATCCTTGATTTTGAAAATGTTCATATATGTGCATCTCTTGCAGTCTATGTTCATATATGTTTACCATATGAATAACTTGTTTTCATTGAAAGACACAATCGTTGTTCACACGAACCCGTGACGATGTCATATGGTATGACATTGAAAAACATCACACCATATGAACATAATATTTACATTGTAAGACACAGATGCTGTTCACACGAGCATAGGGCCGACATGTGAACATGAGTTGTGAATATGTTCATAATCGATCGTAGGTTACAAACGGTTGGAGAATATCGGGTTCACGATGCGTGAGGATTTATTACCAAAATACCCTGTGAACAATTGTTCATAAGCAGCCCAATTAATTTAATGATTAATTGATTATTTTTTAATACTCATTTAATAATGACCGTTTGACCAATTTACCCTTTGAACAATTGTTCATACACATATCAATTAATACATTAATTAAATTATTGTTTATTTAATCTCATTTAATAATAACCGTTTGATGATAAAATGAACGATAAAATCGGTTCACATAGTTTGTACCATATGGTTGGTTTCTATTTGAACCAACCCTTATATATATATATATATATATATATATATATATTAAATATATTAAATATCATATATTTTATACTAACTAATGTATGAAGTATATTGTTTTTAGATAAAAAAGTAAAACGGTCAAAATACCCCTAGTTTAACTAGAGCTAAGTTAACATAGTTAGGTTAAGGGAGCCAATTCGTAATAAAAGTGAAACTACAATGATGATGCTTGTAATTTTTTTCGTTTAGAGGACTTAAGTTAAATTTTCGTATAACTATAAGGACGAAATTTGTAATTTACTCTTTAAACGCTTGTTCACTAAAGGTTGTATTTTTGTATCTTCTAAAAACCCGAGACAACATGCATGAGATCAAATCATCGCGGTTAACCCATAGATGAAAGAATTAGGTAATATGAATTACAAATTGATACTCAAAACTATTGTTGATTAATTACGATATTTGGTATTTTAATTCTCTTAGGGTTCATTTACTGAAACACTTACATTGATAAGTGTTTACCAGTTCAATTACCTTATCGGATGAATGAAACCGAGAATCTAACCCAGTAAGAGGGAAACAAAGATTGAAAACCTTATCCAGTAAGTGAAGGTGACGACTCTGTAGAATAAATATCTCTTGAATAGAATACAAAGATGAACATAGCAAGCTTATTCGAAAGCCAAATCATGACTTTTATTCAAATCAAAAACAACTACAGGCTTCTATAGCCATTACAGAGAGAGAAAGCTACAAATAAAAAGCCAAAAAATCTGGAACAAACAAAGAAGAAATCAAAACCTATCTAAGTAGACGTGACCCTCCAGAAAAGCTGAAGAGTCAGTCTTTATTGTTCAAAGCATAGAAGACTTGTACTTTGCTGAACTATCTACACAACACAAAGTCCAACAATCCCTCCTTTAAGTTGGACACCATTGTGTATCACCTTACCTTCGATATCTTAACTAGACCCAGTGACCCTCGAAATTTCACAAATTGTTCCTTCTTCGAGGGTTTAGTCATAACATCAACAATTTGATCCCGAGTACTGCAGTAGCTCAGCTGCACTGTTCCATGACTCACCAGGTCTCTTGAAAAATGAAACTTGATGTCGATGTGTCTGCTCTTACCATGAAACACATGATGGTTTGAAAGTTGGATGGTTGAGCTATTGTCACACTGAATTATGTTGCATCCTCTTGTAGAGTATCCCTAGCTCAATAGTGCCTTGAATATATCTCAGAATCCTCTTCGTTGCACACCAATGTTCTTCAGTAGGAGATTCCATATATCTGCTAATCAAGTTCAAGGTGTAAGTAATGTCGACCCTCGTTGTAGTTAAATACATGAGACTCCCAACAATCTACTTGAACTTGGTAGAATCAACCATTGTTCCCTCCTTGTTATTGAAATTCTCGTTCCTGACATAATTGGATTTCCGACAAAATTGTTGTTCTCCATACCAAACCTTCCCAAAATTTTATTTGCTTACCTCCTCTGATAAATAAAGATTCTCTTGTTGTTCTGTAAGACTTTCATTACCATAAAATGTCTCATCTTGCCAAGATTGGACATATCGAACTCAGTCACAATAGAACTCTTGAACTCTTCACACAGCCTTCTACGACTGTTTCCTGTGTAGATCAAATCATCTACATATGAACTCACTATTAGTAACATACCTCTCTCCTCTCTCTTTTTTGTAAAAAGTGTTTACTGGATTATAATAAGCGTTTACCAGCAATCCAAAGTGATTGTCGAGAATGTTATCCTATAAGGTAAACAAGAGTGATGACTCTAATCGATAAGTGTCTAGTAAACAACCTCTTAACTAATTCAAAACCATTTACATTAATTAAATGTATTTCAAATAAAAACATGACCTATAAGAAATCAATGACACTTGAATATTTTAAATTTAAGGCAATTGCCCAATGCTTATTGGCGTAATTAGTAATTGCTAAACTTATATTCATCTTGAGGTTGATGGAGGCACATGATCACATGAATATTTTTCCTTTTATAATCCAATTTATTTTAAGATTTTCATAATTAAATTAAAAGTAATGCACATGGTAATCTTGGGTCGCGTGAGTAACTTTACAAAAAATAATTTATTAATTATAAAATCATATTCTGATTAAAACTTAGAGATTTTATTTTCATAAAATCTCAAAAAATTAACAATTTAATTGCAAGATTGATCCTAAACGTAAATAATACTATTCTACTGACAGAGAATATATATTTAATCTGTTTAATCAATACTTTATTAATTACAATTTTGATTCCACTTACGAAACAAATAATCTCTACATTAAGAATTAATTATTCTTAATATTTGAACCAAACCCAATAATTACATTAAACTATATAATAAATATCAAAAATGCTAATTATTATAATCATCGAAATTGAAATTTTATTAAATATAATTTGAGACACGAGAAATAACTGATAGATAATGAAATAGAACAATTCAATTACAGTTTAATTGAATGTTCTTAACAATTGAAATTTCTTCACGATAATCTAATTTTAATTTTCACCAAATTATCAAAAATAAATTCATTATTAAACTATTCTAAATATTGAAAATATGTACATTCCTTTGGTTAATTAATCCATTTTATGAATTTTTTTAGAATTTTTAAATCATATAAAATAGAAAACGAAAATGAAAATGAAAAGGTTAATATGGAAAATTGACTCAATGATTTGCCAAACTTTTGGCAAAATAAACTTAATTGACATTACAAGCTTCTAAATTTACCTCTCCTAAATTTCACTATTTTTTTCGAAATTTAAAAAATAATACAAAACTTCATAAGCTACGATTTAACCCTATGAAATTTTGGTTTGAAAGATTGCAAAAATCGACTAAAATAATTTTCAAGAACTAAAATAATCAGAAAGTTACGCCTTGTTCACCCTACACCGGACTTATTAGATAAGTTGTCGATAATCCGGACCAATGTGCTGATGAATTAGATAGTCGTCGGGTCCTTTTGGGACGTCGAACATCATATTCTGGTGATGGAAGAATGGTTGTGGGTGTGCTCTTTGCATCTCCTTTTGCCTCCTTAGCTCAAGGACCTTACGATGCGAATTTGAGTGTTTTGTTAGAACAAATGTTGGGCTTGCAGCTGGTCGATACTCAGGGACTAGTCGACCAGACTTGTAGCGAACCCCACAGGCGTTACACAGTGTTTTTGGACCTAATGGTCCAGTACGCCATTGAGGGGTTTTATCAGTGGCACAATGGAGACACTTCCGGCCTTCTCCATTATGGGACGCGTTCTCAAAGACCTCTTTTTTCTTCGGTGGGGCTTTCACGGTTTTCTTCCCAGTCGAAGTTGACACGATATCAGACTCAGACTCCGACGACATAGTCGCGGTAGGTCCGGTGGACGTTGGAGAGAGAACAAGGAGTCGGGAGGTCCAATTGCAAGGTGCGGCACGAGACCGCTTGGTTCGTGCCTTGCCTGGGACCGTCATGTCCGTGTTGAATATCGGGTTGGTGGTTCGGTTGTCAGTCTCGTGCTGGAATTGGTGCGTCTCGGATGGGTCGTCGGGTCGGGGTTTGACTCCGGATATCAGTTGAAGCTTCTCCATGTCTTCACTCGAAAACGATTCCTCCACAAAATTCGATAGCCATTCTAGCTCAGCCATATCATCATACTGTAAATACCACAAATTGAACTCTTTGAGTTCCCATAATTCATAAAATTACAACGACCTACTTTGTAAAAACATACTTTAAAACTTATATTTGTAATATATATATATATATATATATATATAAAATTAAACATTGTGCTCACTAGTCGCTACGAAAAGAAGTAAAGCGAAGCTTTCTTTTTCGAGAAGATCTCGCCAGTCACCACCAAAAAAGCTACTAATATAACGTGAACTTTAATTTTGTAACCATTTAACTTTAATTAATCTATATTTAATTAATTATCTTATTTTAATTTAATTAATTTTTACAAGCATAATGTTGTAAAAACCAAAAACTACAACAAAGTATAATCGTTATAAATATTGAGAAATTATTTAGTTATGATATAATTGTAGTTTTATGCAAATATAAATAGGGTTAGAGAAAATGCATGGCAGTAGTATGCATTAGTTAATTGTATGGTACAGCTGAGTAATGCGTTGAAGATTGGAATGAATGAATTACCGGAACACCAAGGTCGTGAGAGAATTGAGTGTCGGTGAAGGTCCGGCGAGCAACCTCTCCGGTGAAGTTAAGGTCGGTGGCACCACAGACGGAGGAGTTGCAGCTGTCGACAGCGGCGGCGCCGGTGGTAAGATTGGAAGAGTCGGTGGTGGTGTTGTTATTATTATTATAAGGGAGGAGGTGAATCTTATGATCATCATGATCATCAGGAAGGATTTCGTCGGTCGGAAAATTAAGAAGATCGTCGATGATGAAATGCTCGGTTTTGACGTCGGAGTGTCGTTTATCGAGGGTGAAGAATTGGGGAGGAGTTTCCATGAATTGGTGGGATGGAATTGGAATTGGGAAATGGAAATGGAAATGGGGAATAGTAACGTAGAAAAAGGGTATGTGTGTTAGAGAGAGGAAGTGTGTGGAGGAGGAGAGAGTTGAGGACTGAGGTTGAGAGTTTATTTGCGTTTGAAGGGGGCTGCCGGACACCTAAAAATATGGACCTTTTTTTGACGAAATGCAATTTTTTTAATTAATTAATTATTATTATTATATGCATTAAATTAATTAATATTAATTTAATATTTAAATAACAAAAAATGTGTATGCATACACGCTTCACGCTTGTATACATGATCACTAAACGTGTACAGGATCTAAGCTTCATTTTGAAGTTTTCATGTAAATTACGAAAATTTAAAATTTAAAGGTTTTGGTAAATGCATTTACCGTGAACGATAATTTGTGTATACTTTTCGTAACTTGAAAAATTAAAAGGCTATTTTTAATCTAGTTTTCAGATGTTTCGGGGTTTTAGTGGGTCTGGTTTGAAGGGAATCCGGTAATTTATAAGTGATTTTCATTTTCGACATATAAGAATGTAGTATGTGTTGGATCATCATGTATTTATCAATGTATCAGTTTTTTGTAAAAGATATATATTTATCTACTTTACCACTTATGGGTATTTTTTTAAGCATATAATATTTATATATGATAAATGTACAAATAAACTCACATACCCTTCTCACTTTTGGTAATCATGAGTGTTCGAACCAACTTGTGTACACCTCGACTAATTCATATGGTTCTGAAAATAGTCAGGAAAATCTCTAATAACCTTGCAGAACTTGAAATGATGACTTCTATGATCCCAAAAGACCAAACATTATTGACAGTTGAGTTATCGGTTGATTGTGTTTTAATTTAATTTATTGAAAACAAGATTTATATCTTTTGGTATAATTTAGTTGTAAATTTACATATTTATATGTCAATAATCATATTGATTTTGATCGATTTGTTAGCTCAATTTCTCTTATTAACGGGTGTTTATTTTTAATAAAAGAAATAATTCTTAAAATATTAAGGATTAAAAAACATGTATTAAATCCACGTAGGATAAGGATTAGGTGCTTACATCAGACAAAAGTGGGGCCAATGGTTGATGAAAACGATCCCTAGGAATGATGCCGAATAATTCTTGTAGTACTCACGTCCTCATTGGTAACTGTCCTTTGCATTTACTGCTTTTAATAACAAAAGTAAAAATATAATATTTTATTTTATTATAAAATCAGTTAAATAATAATTAACATTTTAAATAGCTTTTGATATTATCAAAAATTGTAATTAAATATCTAAATCATTTTTTATAACATCAACATTTAAAATAAAATTATAAATACTAATATCAAATAAGAAAATTAATAAATTCTATCAAAAAGTAAGAGAAAGAGTTCATATATTAATAATTAAAATAATCCAAATTTTTTTATTCAAAAATGTATATGTGAACAGATATAACAAATTATTCATATGATATGCATTTTCAAAGGAATTATTTTTAATTATTTAAATTAATTGTCTTTTTTTTTTTTACCTTTTCATGATATTTAGTATTGTTTTTATTAACCTGGATATCTAACCCGTTATGCGAGCCGACTAATCCTAGGACGACCACCTACTTTGCAGATAGCCCGGAGTCACCACATTTGAACCTCTGTGGCCACAAAAGAATTTTTATTTCTTCTTGGATTTGAACCTAATAACTCATGGTATTTTTGATCTTTGGAGTCAACTCAACCAAATCAGGCACCACGCTTATGGTTAAAAAGTAAGCAAAGATAAATATTTCTATTTGAACATCTCACTATAAATGTAAATTGGGAAATTAATAGAAATATTCATTTCCAGACTTTTATAAGTGAAGGGACCAAATATGAAAATTAGATAAAGGTGGCCACTTGCGAAAGTGTTGGGATAAATTTACAGATTTGGTTCATGTATTTACAGATCATACTAAAAAGTTCTTTTAAAAATTTTGACCTCTCTGTAAGTTGAGGAGTTGCTAATTATGAAGGTAATAATATTACTGAAATATTAAGGGGGTGTTTGGGATTGCTTATTTAAAACAACTTATGTTTTTTTGTAAAAGTGCTTATTAACTTATGTGGTATCAAACTGGAGTTTTGTAAAAAGTGTTTGGATTAGCTTACAGCGGTACCAAACTACAATAAGCTGATAAGTTGTTTTTTAGTGTTTGACAAATTTTGCTTATATCTGTAAAATGACCAAAAAAGACGGAGAGAATATTGATGTTGTTATATGGAGAAAGAAGAAGATTGAGATCGATGTTATCTGGAGGAAAAAAGATAGGTATAAAGGGTAATAGGGTTAAAATGGTAAACTGGTAATAAGCAGTTTTTCATAAGTCAGGACGGATTAACTTATCAAAAACTGCTTATTACCGGTTTGGCACCGGTATAAGCAGTTTTCTTTTTCTTATCCAAACACTATGTATTAGCTTATCACCGGTGTCAGACTGAAATAAGTCAATAAGCAGATAAAATAAGCAATCCCAAACACTCCCTAAAAAAGAAATTGGCTCATAAATGAATTTAAATGTTGAAAATGATTATTTTAATAATTTTTTCATGTAAATTTCAGTTAAAGTCAAATTAAAAATTAAAATATATTAAATGAAGAAGAAATATTATTATTAAAAAAAAAAAAAAGAGGAACGGAGTAATTTGTAGAAAAAGGGTGTGAGAATTAAGATTTAATTAAAATACAGTATATTTTTAATAAAAAATGATTTAATAAAAACCTAAACTGCAATAGAAATTTAAACAACAAATAAGTAGTCCAAAGAACATGTGATAGTGGGTTGAGGGGAGTGTCAGCCGAGCATGTGAGACCTTCACTCATGTTAAAAAGCCAAAAAGGCGGTGGTCAATGCCACGTGTTATCCTTTTATTGGATACAGGACGTGCTCTTTTTTTATCTTTAAGCAAATTTATTAACTTTGAATGGCAAAATTTCGTTTAGTTTTTCCTTTTCTCGAACGTGAGAGCACGTGTCATGCTACGGTCACGTGATTTGTGGTGGGATGCACGTCCATCGGTCACGTGGAAGTTGGTGAAGAGGGGGGATTTGTAGGTTGAATGGTTGATGGGGGTATGGAATGGGAATACTCATCTTGATGCATACGAAAAGAGTGAATTTAAAGCGTCTTTTTAACCCTTTTTTCTTCTTGTTTTTGCTACAAATCATATTACACACATGATCATTATTATTTAAATTTTAATAAATAAATAAATAAATATATATATATATATATACTGATATTTGTAATGAAATTTGATCGTATAAAAATCATAGATTCTATACAGGTATGATATATGACATATTAATATAACCAGACACGTTCTAACTCAAAACATAAGTTTTTAAATACTGGTTGATACAAAAATCATGGATTCTGTACGAATATAGATATACCAAGTGCATAGAAAGTGTGGTTGAGCCTATAGTACAAATACTTGAGAACGTTTTAGGCACTCTCTATTTTGTAGTACCGAGAACAGATACTTTTTGAACATGATAATAGTTATTTATCATGCATAGGTGTAAGGAGGCTTGGGAACGTACACAACTCCTTATACCCGATGATTCAGTTAAACATGTTTATATCCATATTGCTGACTAGGAAGATATTCTTTCACTTATTTTATTTTATTTTTAAATCGCTTTATGATATGATAAGCATAAAGACGGGATCACGTGAGACCAGACATTTTCCATGAGATTTTGAGACATGCCGTAGATGTTCAGATTTTTCTTCCTGTGAAGATTCAGTGTGGTTTTTCCCATGAAAGTTTGTTGTGCTTTTCTTTTGTTTTCTTCCATGTGAATGTTATGATCCTGTGAAGGTATAATGTTTTGCTGAGAAAGTTCGTCAAGATTTTAATAAAGATCATCCATGGCTCTATTGGTCTTGTTGGACCAATGAAAACTGAGTTGTCTTGCATCATCCAAATAGAGGGGAGGGGAGGGGTGGGGTGGGGTGGGGTGAATATTCCTGTACCACCCCTTGTTGGTCCCGAAGGACGGAGGGTTTCAGTTCGCTAGGTTGTCTCTTCTCTGCCCATGGGATAAATAGACACATCTCATTGCACTGATCGGGGGCATTCCTATGGTAACTGAGTTCATGAATTATATACAATACATGCACACCAGTCGTCATATTTCCATTTCAAGTCCTACAAGGTTACTGAGGATTTTCCTAGTTGTTCTCTAGGTCCCAATAGATTAGTCATGGTGTGTACAAGCTGACTCGAACAACCATAGTTAACAAAAGATATTGTCATATTCCCCACCCTTTTTGATAAATTTAATGGGCCATTTTAGAAGTTTAAATGGACTATGTCTAATCAAAGCCCAATAGATATTTGTCCATGAAGAAGAGACTTTGCATAGATTAGTTGGGATGTTATTACCTCTTAAGAGACTTTGCATAAATATTCATGCATTAATTAATAATATATCTGAAAGTTTAGTTTACCTTATTTTTAAAAATGGACACATGGATTAACTTAAATAAAAATGTGCAAACTGATTTAATTTAGCTAACTAAATGCCCTAAATTTATTTAAAACAATATAAGAAAAAAAGCTGACATGATCAAAATTCAAAATGCTTCCAAGTTAGAGCCCAAAAGTGTTTACAGCCCAGTCCAGAAGTTCGATCCAACAGAAGCAACCCAACCCAAAAACTAAAAGAAACGCGGGTTTTAGCCACCCTGAATCCGACCCAAAAAAAGAAGCACGCGGACCCGGGTCAAACCTATTCGTTTCGCTTCTGACCCAAAACCGATTCGCCATCCTTCTTGTTTTACCTGGAACGCAACGAACAACTCTAGGACTGGGTTTTTGGCCAAATTGGGTAGATTTTCAAGCACTATTTATGGGGTCTTTATGAAATGGTGTAGGGTTTTTCCGTAATCCAAATGTTCTACACGAAAACTCGAAATTAACCATACAAATGTTATTATAGGTAATACTGGAGCATATCCTCCTCACCCTACACTAATTTTTGGGTAAAAGTTGGTTACCACCAATTCCAATTTGCTTCACACGAAACTCGTCTTCAGCTACTTCATTGCTTTGCGTTATTGATTTGAATGATCTTCCTTTGGATCCAGTCGTTAAGAAAAAAAATTCGGAGTATCTCAGTCTAATCAAAAAGATGAAATAAGGAGAAAATATTTTATTAAAAGGACTTTGTCAACCAAAAAATTTGTCGGAGGCAAGTTGGTGCTCCCAACGATAAATTTCTCTAAATCCACCACTGCCAGAAATCCTCACCTACTCTAATTACGAGCACACAAATCATATTCTTCACCAATACAATTAGTTGACATAAAAAAACAATGAAACTTAAGGGCGGTTTACCAAACAGCTACCAGATAAACGCTTACTAGTAAGAGTCATCATTCTCCCTTATCTTATTATCTATCATTCTCGGCCATCAAAATGAATTGTTGGTAAATGTCTTTTACTCACTAAACGCTAACGGGTACGTGTCTTCTCTCTTAGTTACGACATAAGATTCGCTATCCTTGCTAAAAAATTTAGCGGGTAATAGTCTTCTCTCTTAGTTACAGTGCAAGATTCACTGTCCTTGTTATACTTTTTAGCGAATCAAATTCTTGATACTTGTCATGCTTACTCGATAAAATAAGTGACACCCAGTAAACATTTACCTGATAAACGTAAGACAAACATTTAACCAGTTCATTCCTGAGAATGTATCAAGAGTTCCTGAGAAGAAATAAGAAGACAGACAAAAGATATATAGTGTGATAATAATGACAAGATTCTTGCACTTTTACAGGATGAGAGCTGACACTACTGTTTAGAAGATTCCATTCCTAAAGATGAGGATAAACACATAACAATAAACCCCAGCTGCTGACATACGAAATTTAGTGGGAAAAACCATTATGAATCTTGATTTCAAGTCGTTGATCTTAAAAGCTTCAAAGATTTCAATTATTGGTTCTTGTTGGAGACCATGCAAAAAGCTCTTCAATCGCCTTCAAAAACCCTACTTTCGACTCCCATTTCAACATCTTATACTCATAATAATGTAACAAAGTAAAATGATGAACATCACTCATGCCCTCAACTTTACTTTTTGATTCTCTGATTTAACAACTCATGAATCTAACACTAATATTCTTTTTGTATGGTTTTACTTTTTTTTTTTTTCTTTTCCTTACCTTTGATGAGGTTTACACATCTGACTTCTTAGAAGACCAAAGACTCACGTACCGTTAGGTCAAATGTATTTTGATAGAACTAATTACCTCTTTTCATTAGAGAATGGTAAAATGTTTTAAACCATCATCATAGAAAAAATAAGGAGTTTTTAAAATGTAATGTTTTATTTAGTAAAACATAAATGGTGAATAAAAAATCTTGTAAATAACATATCTTTATTAGGTTAGAACAGGGCCGGTCCTGGCCACGTGCAGCCGTGCGGCCGCACAGGGCATCAAAGCCTAAAGGGGCATCAAATTGTCATCTATTACTAGTTTTGGGTTTAATAGTTTGGGAATTGGGCAACTGAATTTTAACTATAAAGTTATCTGTATGAATTCATCTATATGTATAAGTTGGAAAAGTTTTTGTTTGGGAGAGTTTTTTAATAGATGTAAGGAGCGTGTTTTTAGTTGGAAGGGACGTGTTTGGGAAGAAAAACTTGACTTTCTATATAAAGCTCCCCCTAGAAGCTTACCGGAAAAGTCACTTTTTATATCATTAAGCCACTATGAAACAGTCATGCATAGTTGAGCGAATAAGTTTTAAGCTTATTAAGCTGCTAACAAATAGGTTCTTAGCCTTTATTCATTGACCTATAACATTCGAGTTTTACTTTTTACTTAATATGACAGTAATTTGGATGTAATTTACTATTTTAGTTAAAAATTAATAGTTTTCCTTATCTTTTAAATCTCATATATTGAAATAAAGTTTCTATTTTGCTAATTTCAATTTGGAAATGGTAAAACTGGAAAAGAAGGAAACACGATCTTAATTCAGGATTTATTCTTTTATCATTCTATATTTTGTATTTTTTTTTTTTGGTTTTTATCCCCCCCCCCCTAATTGTATTTTTTATTATAATTAATAAAAATTAACATGAAGATGGTATACTTAGCTTGAATATGTTCTAAACTCTTTAAAAAAATCGCATGTTTCGTTGTTTCATTGGCTTAAAAAAAGGCTTAGGAACATTTTTTATTATTTTCGCACATAGCACCAAAAATCTTAGGACCGGTCCTGGGTTAGAAATTATTTAAAAACACTTTAATAATTACATTCTTCCATGTGAAACCAAGCAAACTTTAATAGGATTATTGGTGGGAAGTTGGCATTCCATTTGTCTGATAAAAAGTCATACAACTCTTTGACCTCTTCATTTTTCAACCAATAAAAGTCACTTTTTATGGTCAAAAACTCTAAAAGAATCTAAATAAAAGATTTTTTTTTCTTTAATACGTAAATAAATTTATATATAAATACATTAAATTTATTAAAAATAATTATAGATATATGTAATATTATCTTACTCCTAATAAATGGGTGTTTAAGATTGCTTATAAAAATAATTTATTGACTTATCTCAGTGTGACATCGGTAATAAACACTTTTGAGAGTTTGAATAAACAGCTTATACCCCGGTGTCAAACCGGTAATAAGAAGTTTTTGAATAAGTTAAACCACTCTAATTTATAATAAGTTGATAAGGACTTTTATAAAAAAGTATAAGTTGTTTCAAATAAGCAATCTCAAATACCCTCTAAATACATTGCAAAATATGCCTATAATTTAGTACCTTTTTAATAAACAAAATTAATTGAACCTGTCTTAATCAATGGTTGATATTTAAATAAAAATTATAAATTATAAAAAAATTCATTTAAATACATAATAATATTTATATGTACAACATATTAAACACACTTCGTATCTATGATTAAATTTGAGTTTCTGACCTTCTGAAATACGAGGTTACTGGTTACCGTTCTTTGATAAAAACGAATTATGCGCTAACAAAACATTTGAATATAATTTGTTACGTTTCCAAATGGTGAGTTGTCGAGACAACTTTCTCCGTTTTTTTGTTCTTAAGAAAAGGTTTTTTTAATTATTTCTTGAAATTAATAAATAGTTTTGGTTGCTTTTGTGACGTGATGATGAAATGAAATAATGGTCAGAAAGTAGATTATATACCAACCCACTTAAAATACAAACTACGTACACCCAATGTGTTCAACGAATTGAAATGAAAGGTGCCAACATACTTATGATTTCGTGTGCATGTTTTTAAAAAGGTATAGATTTACAGTACATGTCTTCTTTAAAGAAAAAGCATTTGCATTTTTTAATACATTACTATGTGTATTGTAATAATTTTATTATTTAAAATTTCATATCTCTTTGAAAATTCTGATTCAATCAAAGAATGTGTAACATCAAATCCTAATCATAGACGTCACAATTCTAAGTTTCTTTTCTTTAAACACAATATTACAACGATATGAAACAGTCCATAGTAACGGGTTTCTTACACTCTCCTTGCACCTAGCCAAAACCCGACTATAAGATTTTTCCACAATTTGATCCATTATGGAATATTTACAAGGGAGAAGACAATTGAAAATACTTCTATTTCTGAAGCACCACAATATGTAGATCTGATACCGTCGATCATGTCCTACAACGTCTTGTAAGCAAGAAAGAAGAAAGACCACCATCGCTCCAAAAACAGCCAGACCTCCAAAGACACTTTGCAGTCGAATATCAAAGGTTTAGAGGTTTCGGTATCTGATCCACATACCGGACATTACGTTGAACCAATATCTACCTTCATCTTCAATAAGTTATCGGAGGCTGGGATTCTATCAAGCATAATTCGCCACATAAAGATGTTGACTCTAGGAGGAGTCATAGAGTTCCATACGTCTCTTTTTCGCCAACCCCCAAGAATGCTTTCTCAATGATAAATCTCAAGGAACTCAAAGAAAATAACCCATTGGCATTTAGAGACCAAGACCATTTGTCGGGATTCTCGGAAAGTGAACAATCCCCAATAGCCTCCCTAAATTGATTGAGATCCTCGGACTCTCTACCATCTCAGATGGGTCTTCGCCAAGACCAAGAGTTTTTCGTCTTAGTACTATCAGCTAAGGTTGCTTGCCTCTCTTTTCTAAAGTGAAAAGTCTAGGAAAACGAGAGAAAAATTGGGCAGGATCCCCTCCAAGTATCGGTCCAAAAGGTCGTACTAAGACCATTCCCGATCTGTTTCAAACACAACTCGTCGAAATTAATGTGAAGAAGCCCCAACGACCTCATAGTTCTAAGTTTATAATTTATGATTGTTTTTCCTCTCTTTTGTTTGTGTGGCCAAAATTGTAACATTTAATATTTACACCAAATTCTAATAAAAAATTACAACAAAATCATGATTAGAGTACGCTAAAAATATTGTAGTGTCTTAATAGACTATATTATTAGATTTATTTTTATGGGACCAAATAATAAATCTCGTTATCTAAAAGTGTTACATTAATAAGTTTATA